>NC_064816.1:54558626-54683615 GCF_023721935.1 Panthera uncia
AGAAAGAAAGAAAGAAAGAAAGAAAGAAAGAAAGAAAGAAAGAAAGAGGAAAGCAGGAAGGAGGAAGGAAGCAAAGAAAGAAGGAAGAAGGGAAGGAAGGAAGAAAAAAGAAAAAAAGGAAGGGAGGGAGGGAGAAGTCATCTTGTCAAAAAGAGAAATGCTATAGCAAAGGCTAAATACCTTTGATCCTCAGAAATAACCACTAAATCAGTTTTGAATCCTCCCATCTCTCTCTATGCATATATACATGTCTTTACAGAAAATATTTACTACCCTGCTGTGTGGTTTTGTTGTTATTGTTACATGTAAGTCTTAACATTGTACATAACAGGTTTCAACTTGCCTTGCTCACTCCTTTTTTGGTGATTCATCGAGGCTGATGGGTACTAGGTTGTCTCTAGTTTCTCAATATTATAAACAATGATGCAGTGAACATCCTGTGCACATGTGTTTTTCTAAGGTAGGAGCCAAGAAGTGAAACTGATGTAACACTTTTTGTCAAAATGTTATTACTTTTATAGTTTAAAAAAAATATGTCCAAAATGGTTGGGGAGAAGCATCTAAGTCCTTCCTTTGGGCAAAATCTTCAAGAATGGGCAGGAGTTTACCAAATAAACTGCTGACTCTGGGATACTGCCGAAGAGGAGACAGAATTTTAGCGCTTTTTCAAATTCCAGGATTTAGCATTTAAATTCCTAGAGTTATACACAAGCCCACATTCTGCCCATCTTAAAGCCAGGGACAGTTGAATAAAGTCTGCTCCAACATGGCTGGACAACCAGTCCCAGTGCCGGTAACAGGTGCATGACATCTCTCTGGTGAAAAAGAAAGGAAAAGCAACCTAGGTCTCCCCGAGAGGGTGGTTTTCCTTTCACCTGCCAAAAACGTGTTGTAAGGCACGAGAGAAAGTGTTGGCCAAACAACCTACCAGCATAACCCCAGCTCAGAGGTGGAACTCAGGTCGCCCCGCCAACTCACTACCCACAGGCACACAGGTGAGGGCCGGAAAAATACCTTGCTTTCCCCCCCCCCCCCCCCCCCACACCCCTCACCAAACACACACGCAGCTTAGAGAGCGAAGGTCTGTCCATCTCAGATCGACTTCTTACCGGCGCGATGCCGCTAAAGCGGTCCATTCACTCCTCCAACCTGCCTCTCCTCGCTCTAATTACACGTGAGGCTCCCCGCACCGCCTGCCGTGGAGCGACGTGTGAGTTTAAGACCCCAGTATCTGAACATACGGGGAGAGGGGCTTCTCTGCACCGGCGCGGGGAGAGGACGGTTGGAGCCAGCTCGTGGGGCTATCCTCGGAAGACTTTCCTTTCGGAGGAGAAGGGGTGGAGTGACACGTGGGCTTGGGGGGCACGCCCCCAGCCACAGGACCTGGCTGCCACCGTCCCGTCCCGCTCGGGCTTCCTATCCTGCACCCACGCCTCGCGCCTGTCCCCGGGCAAACTCTGAGCCCAGGGCGGGTGGGGCCGAGGGTGAGGGAGTCGAAAGCCCACAGAGCCAGGAGTGGGAGGGGAAGACGAGACGCCAGGAACGCCCCCGGAGTGATGAGGGGAGGAGAGCGCAGGGGCCACCCGGAGAAGCGAGACAGAGAGAGGGACCCGGCCCCCTACCCCAGTCCCCTCCAAGCCAACCGGGGAAACACAGACGACCCGCCAAGCCGGCGCAGCTGCGGGACACGGCCCCCCGCGCCGCTCCAACCAGACCGCGACCGCTAAGCCTAAGCCCCTCCTTCCGAGGAACTCCGGAGCCGCCCCTGGAAGTGGCGGGGCGGAGGCACCCGAGAAGCGACTCTCGGCGGCGAAGGAGCCGAACGGCGCGGGCCGGGAGGCCGGCATGGAAGGCGCGGCGGGTGACCCGTACCGGCGACCCGCGCGGCGCACCCAGTGGCTGTTGAGCGCCCTGGCGCACCACTACGGGCTGGACCGCGGCGTGGAGAACGAGATCGTGGTGCTGGCCACCGGCCTGGACCAGTACCTGCAGGAGGTCTTCCACCACCTGGACTGCCGCGGCGCCGGCCGCCTGCCCCGCGCCGACTTCCGCGCGCTCTGCGCCGTGCTGGGGCTGCGCGCCGAGGGGGCCGCCGCCGGGGAGGCCTCCGGGGATGCGGCCGCCCGAGACGCGAACCCGGGGGATGCGGCCGCCGGGGACGCGGCCGCCGGGGTGGCCACCGACGGGGACGCAGATGCCGAAGAGGAGGCGCGCCTGGCGCTGCGCGCGGAGCCGCCCGAGCTCACCTTCCGCCAGTTCCACGCGCGCCTCTGCGGCTACTTCGGCACGCGCGCGGGGCCCCGGCTGCCCCGCGGCGCTCTCAGCGAGCACATCGAGACGCAGATCCGCCTGCGCCGCCCGCGCCGCCGCCGCCGCACCCCCAACACGCCGGGCCCGGACGGCGGCCCCGACTGCCCCGACGGCGGCCGGGACGGCGAGCGCCTGGCGCGGTTGGAGGAGGAGAACGGCAGCCTGCGCGAGTTGGTGGAGGACCTGCGGGCCGCGCTGCAGAGTAGTGACGCGCGCTGCCTAGCGCTGCAGGTGCGCGCTGGCGCAGAGGGAGGGGGGCGGCAACGACTGGATGGGGGCGGGGGTCGTTCGAACAGCCGGGACCGGGCACAGGAAGTGGAACAGGGGAGAGAGGGCAGCCCCACCCCACTCCAGGTCGCTGGCATCCTGTCCCTCTCCCGCCCCACTCCAGCCCTCCTCTTCTCCTCCCCCGTGCCACCTCCAGAACCGCTGTCACACCCAGATCACCAGCCCACCCCATCTCCCCACCCTCACTGTCCCTTCTTGCCTCTTCTAACCCAGTAGTTGCATTCGCCCCGGAAACCTGGACCGGCTCACACATTCAGTCATTAAACAGGCATCTTGAGCTCTCCGTGGTAGCAGGCTATGGGGGTGCGGGGAGAGGTTAGGAGATAAGGGGTGAAAGAGGCCCTGTCCCCACCCCACCCCACCCCCCCTTAAGCAGCTCATTGGATCATTCAGCAAATAGTGATGGGCCTCCCTCGGGGCCAGGGCCTGGTGTTCATCGGGTAGTCGCCGGCCACCAAACACCTGTGGGGGTCAGGCCTTCTCTGGGATATTGAGAAGGAAGCAGTGAGCAAGATATGGACCCAGCCCAAGCATCTGGGATTCAGTCAACAAACACTTCTGCACTGTGCCCAGCCCTGTGCCAAGGGCGACAGGGGTGGGAGGAGGAAAAGAGCAGCCCCAAGGAAGCCTAGGGCAGGAGGGAACTGACCCGTATTGGCCCTGCTCTGCACTCTGCCCAGACACCAGCCCTGAGTGGCAGAGGGGTGGCAGGGCGCTGCTTTGAGTGGCCGTAGCTATGGACGAGGCAAGGGCTGGCAGCCAGGGAGCACCAGAGAAGCAAAGGGTGGGAGTGCAGAGTAAGAGGGTCCAGGATCATTCACTCCAGGTATTTATTGAGCACCTACTGTGTGCCAGGCCTGGTTTAGGTGTCGGGGACACCGCAGTAAACAAGACAACAAAACCCCATCGTCAAGAACAGTCTATTGACCAGACCTTGGGGAAGTCCGGAAACGCCTTTTTGTTCCTCGAGTCTAGGGATCGGAGGCGCCACGGAAGGTCGAGTGCCACCAATGCAGGCAATCGGCAGGGAAGAGTCGTAAAGTTTGGGAATTAATTGGTACCGCGCCAAGATGAGAACATAGGTGTTGTGGCTCAGTTTCCATCACCCAGGAAAAGGGGGGCTGATCAGAGCTCCTGTCTCATTAGGTTTATTGCGAGGAATGAACCGAGTTCAGAGCAGCCCGGGAGCGGGAGGCAGTGCGCGCAACAAACGTGCACGGTCGGTGCTCCTGGGGGCGCGGGAATGGTGAGCGCAGCGAGGCGCTCACGGCTGTCCCCGCGGCCCTGTTCCCCGCAGGTCGGCCTCTGGAAGAGCCAGGCGGGCGCGCAGGAGGCGGGCGCGCAGGAGGCGGGGCGCGTTGGGCCCGAGGTGGCGGCGCGGGAGCTGCGGCAGGCGCGGGGCGCCCTGGCGGTGGCCGAGGCCCGCGCGGGGCGGCTGCGCCAGGGCCAGGTCGAGGTTCGGCGACGCGCCGAGGAGGCCCGGGAGGCGGTGCTGCGCAGCCTGGGCCGCGTGCGCGAGCTCGAAGCGCTGGCGAGACAGGTGCCTGGCCTGCAGCGCTGGGTGCGGCGGCTGGAGGGCGAGCTGCGGCGCTACAGGTGAGCGGGGGGGTGCGGCCCCGGTGCCCCAAGTCAGCTCCGGGTGTCCCAGACCACGGGCGTGTATCCTCCCCGCACGCACGCTGGTGCTCGCGTTCCCGTTTGTTCGTTTCGTGTATCCCTCCGCTCCGTCGGCCGTTCTTCCCTTTCCTCCGACGTTCATCCACTCCATCGCTTGCCACCCACCCGACCACTCCTGTGCGTGTTCACCCACAAAGGCCTTCCATTTGCCCATGCGTGGGTCGCAACAGGATAGAGTTATTCGTATCCGTTCTTTGATCAACCCAGTGATGATGATGATGGTGGTGGTGGTGGTGATAGCTAACAGTTGCTGAGTCCTTAACATGCACCAGACGCTGAGCCAAGCACTTTAGGGGCCTGACTGAATCCTCACGGCAGCCCCGTCACTTGGTACCATTTCATCCCCATTCGGCAGATGAGGAAACAGATGTACAACGATCCCTTGTGCCAACTCCACCAGGCAGGAAGCCGGGCTTGGGACCAAGTTTAAATCCCAGCAGGGCCTCTGCCAGATGTGCGACCTTGGGCAAGTCACTGACCCCTCTTGGAGCTTCTGTTTCCCCTTTGGTAGAACAGAGTGGAGTCCCTGCCTGCCAGAGTGGCTGTGAAGAGGGCGCGAGGTCCTGCCTGCCACGGGGCAGGCGCTCAGTGAGCAGCCCCCTCTCCATTTTGAATCCCAAGGCACACCTGCCTGCCTGCCTGCCTTCCACATTTACTGAGCACTGACTCTGTACAGAGGCTACACCAGGTACCAGGAATGTGACTGGGGGCAAGACAGCCCCAAGTCCCTGCCCTGAGCAGCCACTACCGAGCATGTGAGATCATGTGATGAGATGTAGGGCAGCCGGCTGGATGAATGCTGTGGGGGAAGAGCTGGGCTCAGCCAGCACCTGAAGTGACCCTTGAGCTGCTGAGAGCTGAGAATAGGATGTTACTTGGCAAGGTGGGCCGGGGAGAGGGACAGGGGAAAGGGGGGGGGGAGGGTTAGAAAATGGGAATCGTGTGGGCAAAGCCCTGAGGCAAGGGGAACTGTGGCACATTCCAGAAACTAAAAGGAGGCCAGAGTGGCTGGAGCGGCAGGCTGAGGCCAGGCCTTCCAGGGCCTGGAAGGGTGTGTCAGGGGCTTTAATCTTTCCCCCAAAGAGAGCATGAAAGACTTCAGCAAGAGGGGGACAGGAACAGATTTGCATTTCAAAAAAAGTGGCCCTGGCTGCAGTTGTGACAAAGAGATGGGAGGAGGGAAGAGCAAGAGCCTGTGGGGAGCCCACAGAGGGGCTGTTGTCATCTTCCAGCCCGAAGGGAAAGTGGCCTGGCCTAGGCTGGTGGGCAAGGCAACCAGAAGGGGAGGCTTTGAACCTAGCCCCTCAGAGGAGGGACCTCCTCCTTCACTTCTGAGGTGCTCCCAGCTGGAAGATGAGAAGACACAATGTGGAGAGAGGCCTCCGGGAGGAGGCCCACCCCGGGGCCAGCCTCCTGCAGCTCCAAATGTTTGGGTAGTCACTTCCTGTTTGCATAGCTGATCGACCAAAGAGCAGAGTTGGTTGGCTTGGGGCCTGTGTCCAGCCTTAGAACTTTCTCCAAGAGGAGAAATGAAGGGGCCCTTCTTTGTTTCACCCTAAAGTAACTCACTGTCTCCCACAGCATGACTACAGAAGCCACTACAAACATTGGGATAGCCCTTTGTGCTAGAAAAGGTGGATTTGTATCCAGGGCACCACTTAACCCTCACAAGAACTGTGCCAAGGTAGAGGTTTTATTCCCAGTTTACAGATTGTGGGGAGTGAGGCTCTGAGAAGTGAAGTAACATACCCAAGGTCACACAGCCAGAACATGGAAAAGTAAGGTCAGCCTGCCCCTACCACCTGTGTTCTTTCTTCCTCCTTTCCTTCCTTCCTCCCTCCCTCCCTGCCCTCTTTCTTTTTTCTTTCTTTCTTTCTTTCTTTCTTTCTTTCTTTCTTTCTTTCCACTTTACCTTTTCATGTGTGTGTGGACTCACAGTTACAAGATGGCTGCCACACCTCCAGGCCTCACGTCTGTGTCCAGGCATCAGAAGAAGGATGGGCAATGCTGAGGGTGGGGAGGATTTTCTTCAAGTGAGCTTTGCCTTTGTTTCCAGGGAGAGACACCCCTTCCCCACCAGAACGTGCATCTCCATGTCCTGGGCCAGCATCGTGTCACATGGCTGCTCTTATCTACATACTGAGGCCCCAAACAAAACTGGGTTCTCTTGGTGAGGAGAAAGAGTGACACTGTGCTCAGGTCGCGGTGATTAGGAGATGGCTCTGTCACTCGCTCCCCTGCCCCTATAACAACATGCCCCCTAAACCATGCCCAGCCCCAGGAGGCAGACCTCCTCTGCCCGTTTTCTACGATCAGAGTTTGTGGGTGACTTGCCCCAAAGCTCTCCTTCTTTGAAGAAAGGAAAGGGCGGGGGGGGGGGGGTGGAAGAGCCAAGGACATGCGTTGAGCATCACGTGTGTACCAGGCATGATGCAAGGCACTTTCCCCATGTTAGTACAAATGAGCCCCTCAACTGGCCTCAGAGAAAGGTATTATTATTATCTCCACTTGCTGGATGAGAAAACCAAGGCCAGATAAGCCAGGATCCAAGCCCCAGCCCGAACAGCACAAAGCCACCTACCCCAGGCCAGTCTGGCAACTTCCACAAGTCCTCCTGGAGTCTCCCCGTGCCCCCCACCCCCGAAACACCTGAAGGAATGTCACAGCCTGCAGAGGAGCTGTGGGCTACAGTGTCACCTCTGTTTTTGCATGATAAGTGTCAGGAACTCAGGTGTCCCTCTGTGACCAGACGCATGGAGCCTGCGGTAGGGTCCGAAGGAACTTGGTGGGTTGAAGAGGCCTCACCCCAAAGACTAGAGCCTGTCATGCCCTCTTAAGTGACATCGCTCTGGAATGCCTCCAGGTGTTCTGCAGATGTATCTTTGGGGAGAAAAAGCGCAGTGACTGAAATCCCTGCTGGGAATGACAGCTTGAAGCCATGTGGTTAGAATGAATGACACTTTTCCAGCACTGTGGCAGGAAGCGACGCACTCTGACCTTCTCATAACCTCTGAGGTTGGTATCTGAGCCACCTTTTCTCACACGAGGAAATAGAGCCCTGGAGCGGGGGTGGCCTCCTAACGAAACCTTGGCTGTTCCAGGGCCCTGGTGAGTTTCCCGACTCCGAGTAGATGTCCTTTCCCCTTCCGTGCCGTCGCCCTAAAACGATATCTCAGTGACTCCCTTTCTCATTCCCTGGGCTTCCATTTACTTCTTTTTCGTCCCCCTCTGTCCTTGTGTTGTGGATGCCATCCTGCCCATCATGTCTTTCCCAAACGTCCTTCTTTTCCAATCTCTTTGGGATCACTGCAACCGCTCAGCTTTCCCTGGTGTTTTACCTCTCTGCCCTTTCCGTGCTGATGGCAAGGTCCTCGGTGTGCCTCGTGATGGCCAACTGCGAGCCCATCTTTGGCAGAAGCCATGATCCTGGAGAACCCACCCATCCCCAAGGCTGTGGCGTTCCCGTCAGAGCTGTTCCCCATCTGCCTCCCCCAGGGCCCGATTCCGGGCTGGCTTGTAACTTCATTTCTCAGCTTGAAGCTTCAGAACTACACAGGTCGGGAGAAATTGAGTCCATATATAGGGACAACATCCCAAGGCCAGTAAGAGGGGTTTTTCTCACCTCTGTTCATGGATGAGGCAGCCCCGGGCTGGCCCCTGGCTTCATGCAGGAGCCTCCTTGTATGAACTCCCCAGGCAAGCTCCTTCTTGTTTTTGACCTTGGCTCTGTACTCATTTAAATGGTTATATTTTATCCAGTTCTTCTGTGTATTGGTACATGGGAAGGGAACCTTGCACAGCACCTCAATTCACCACCCTGACCGGGAACCTAAGACAACAGACGGTAAACATTTAAGCAATTGAGGATGTTCACATATTAGTTCCACATTCTCTACGCACCTTCCATGGAGAAAGTGGATACGTCGGGTACACGGGAATGACACAGACGTGTCTGCTGCCCCCAGAGCCTCCTCTGGGGCCTGGGGGGAGCAGGCCATGAACACCCATGTTAGGATACAAATGGGCTGTGTGCAGATGGGCCCCACGGAAGAACTTCTGGTTTCACAGCTGTGGGAGTGAGTCCCAGATCATATGGAAGTATTCCAGGAATCAAAGGGGTCTTCGGGCCTCTTGGAACGAGACAAAAACTCAGGGGCTCACCGGACCCAGCCCAGTCTGCCAAGGAGGATTACCTGCTCCATCACAGCCACATCAGCCTCTGGGCTCCTGCTTCCCACAGCTGGATGCACCACCTCATCTCAGACGAGAGACTCGGCTTCTTCAAATCCCCGAAAACAGTCCCCCCTCCCAACACATTTTTGAGCAGCGTAGACCTTACTGATGACGGGAGGGAGGAGAGATGACATTACAGCGATCATTTTTTATGAATATTTGCCATCCCGAGTCATCAAATGTCATTTAACCCCACATCCAACCAGGGTTTTCACTGTTACTTCTCCCAGTCTACACCCAGCCACTCTCCACCCTTCTCTTCTCTGTTTTCTTTCTTCCCATCAGCCAGCTCTCTTAGATGAATGCCTGGAAGCCTGACTCTAACTGACTTGGGTTAAAACAGTGGCTTCTGGGAAAGTCTCGGCATACCAGCTTCAGGCATGGCTAGATCAAGGTACTCAAACAATGTCACCAGAATATAGAAGCTCTGCCTCTCTCTCAAGCAAGTTCTCTCTCCTGGTAGCCTTTGGGGCACTTACCTCCTCAAAGCTCTAAGTCCAATAGAAAGATCATCTCTCGTCTGAGACATCCCAGTGAAGTCCTGGAACTGGAAATCATTGAACCAACTTGGAAACATATTCATCCCTGAACCCATCAGTGGGGGTGGGGAGCGGGAGGTAGAGGAGGGCCAAGAAGATTTGATGTTCTGATTGGCCAAAGCTTAGTCACATACCCACTGCTGGAGCCACAGCCAGCCCCATCGGACTGTGGGACTGAGCCCCTCCCAGGACAATTAAGGAGGAACATATCCCATATGTGTTAAAAAAACACGTATCCCCCACCCATGCCTCTCTCTGGAGCCTGCAGCCCAAATCCCCCTTCTTGTCTTGAAAAATAGGCCAACTCTGGCAGCCGGAGACTCCCCGGACAGTGGAGGCCCCGGGGAGGAAGGCTGGTTTAGCTGCAGAACAGGCTTGTCTCAAGGTTGGCTTTTCCAGGCTGCTGAATGCTTTGGGTGGTTAGGGGCATTCCGCCCTCGCCATCCTGTGCCTGTTCAGGCGCTTCGGAACTTGCTCGGAGAGTGGGCAAAAAGGGTCATAATAACTGGTCTCCAACACTACGTGTTGGCATTTCTGTAGCCGGGCACCCAGCCCAGGGCTCGCGGTAAGATGGTGAATGAATGGACGCGTGAGCGTATGGATGGATGCGACCTCAGACGTGTCTTGGTGAGAAGGGCGCGGGCACAGGGGACTCCAGCACAGGGTCAGCCCTGGGTGAGTGGTCCAGTGGACAGATCCTGCTTCAAGGCGGGTGGTGCTCCTGGAGGAACTGCCCTTGACTCAGTGACCGTGGGTTTCTGGCATCTCCACCTTGAAGCCTGCCTGCCCCTGCTCTGCGCTGAGCCTGGGGCCAGTACCTCTGGGCAGGGGCTGAGCTGAAACTTACAGAAAAGAAGACAGAAAGCTCAGCTCAGCTGGAGCAGGGAGGAGGGGCTTCCGCCTGGCCTCTGTGGCTTTGTTGTCCGGGAGGGGAAAGATGAAAAGGCCCCGTGGGGGTGGGGGCAAGTAGGACAGCTCCTTCGGCAGACCAGACCACCGTGGAAGGGACACAAAGATGAGGCCATTGGAAGGCCAGCTCCTTTCTTCTGCCCCACTGCGGCAGCCCAGCCTGACCTGGGGGGGGGGGGCCGGGGGCACGGGGGGGCCAAGTCAGCAGGTCAGGGGAGGGAGGAAAGCAGACAGGCAGAGGCGGGGCAGTGGGGCATGGGGTACCATCTGGAGCTAGGAGGCGTCTGGTCACGGATTCCATTAGTCTTGGAAGCAGGTGTGTGGGTGGCCACTGGTGGGAACTGAGGCCTTTCTCTCAGAGACAATACCCAGGGCTCACAAAGAGGCAGTGGTGGTCAGGCACCTGCCACATGCCCCAGCCTGGGACCCTCCACAGATGGGCTTGATGGGGAGGTGGGGGGGTGGGGGCAGGCTCAGGAGGCCCAGCCTGACCTGCGTTTGAATCCCAGCTTTTCCACATATTTTCTGTGGGACTTGGAGCCCTTCCCTTTCTCTCTGTGAGCCTCAGTTTCCTCATCTGTAAAATGGGGATGACGAGAATATTACTACTAATAATACCCATTTCCTGGGGTATTTGAAGATTCAGAATGCTAACATGTATAAAGCACCTAGAAAAGTGCTTAGTGTTGAGAGAAAGCTTAATGAATATCATGTTACTATTATTATTGATCCCTTATCACAATACCCCCCATAAATAGTAACGGTCATGGTGGTTGGTGTTAATAGTAACAGAGCCCGACCCCTAGAGAGCCTTCTGTCTGGAGACCAGCAGCAAACAATGGACAGTCTCAGCTGATTGTAGACGGGACCCTAATCAAGTTGCAGAGTGTAGACAAGCATGGAGGAGGCATGAATGAGGCAGGGGGGTCAGGGCATCTCTTAGGGTTATTCCATCATCCAACCTGGGTATTAAAGGATGAGTAGGAGTTTTCTCCGGCATTGCAAATGCAGGTTGCAGTGAGTACAAAGGCTTAGAGATATGAAGGGCTTGGGTGCCTCCTGCGAACAGGGAGACTTACGGTGGGAGAGGGTTTGAAGTGGAAAGTGGCAGGAGAGGAGGCTGGAAGGCAGGCAGGGGGTGGCGAAGGACCCTGAGCACCAGACTGAGCATGAGACCTTTACCCCAGAGAACAAGGGAGACAGAGAAGGGCTTAAGCAAGAAGGGCCTAATCAGATTTGAGCTTCACGGAGACCCCTCTGGCTGTGTCTGGAAGACAGATCAGGCAGGAGGGGTGGCGAGAGGCAAGGAGACAGGTGAGGAGGATATATCTGGGTCTAGGGAGAGAGAACGCAGGGCCTGACCTCCAGTCCCTGAGAAGGGACAGACCCCCAGTCCCATACTTGGAGGCCTTGCCAGGAGCTCGGGGGGTGCCTCAGGACTGCTATTCTCTGTTCCAAGACAGAGCCTTCTGCAAGGATGGAACCTTGGGATTTGCGGGCTGAAACAGACTTTAAAGTTTATGTATTTATTTTGAGCAAGAGAGAGAGAGTGTGCACACACGTACACGAGCGGGGGAAGGGCAGAGAGAGAGGGAGAGAATCTCAAGCAGGCTCTGCCCTGAGAGCTCGGACCCCGACGTGGAGCTGCAGCAAATGAGTCTTTGCAATGTTCCTTCTGACGTGTGGCCTCCACAACCCTATTAAAGGCAGAAAGAAGGGGGACATCTGTTCTTTTCTATCCAAAAAAGCAAAGCCTGCTGAGAAACCACTCACCAGTGGATGTCTATGTGAACACAATGGCCAGAGCGGGGTCACGGAGGCGCAGAAGGGCCCGAAGAAGGAGTGAGGCCTTTTCAGTCCCAGGAATGGAGACGGCAAGGCCAGAAGAGCTGCGGCGTTCTTTGCTCAATAGTATCTCCGCAGAGAAGTCTCCCCTCAGGCAAAGCATGCCCCCAGCCAGATTTCTCTGAGAGCAGAGCTGAGCCCACCCTTATGGCTGACGGCCCAGGGTCTGGGACTTCATGTGCCTACCAAGGAGCGGGATCTTGACCGTACAGGCTAATGTGTGCAGCAAACGTGTCCTTCAGAGAAGAAGCTGGAGCCCAGAGACGGACAGTGATCTTCCCAAGGTCACCCAGTAAGACAGGGCAACCCCCAAGCGAGACTCAGTCCTCAAGAGTCCCAGAGTCTAGGGCTGCGTGTGCTGCTTCCCTTGGGTGGTTGGGAACAAGCTGCAGTTCCTGTGTCTTTGTGCTCAGATTAGGGGATGGGCTCTGCTTTCCGGTCCCAGCTTGTCCAGTTCCCAGCCAGGCAGGTAGCCTGAAGCATACAGATGGGTCCCAAGTGGACGGGGGTCCCCAGGTCAGAGCCAGCCACACGGACCCAGGGTGGCCTGAGGGGCCGCACCAGCCATGTTTGGTCACGACCCACCTTGTCCACTTACCTCTATGTGCGTCTATTTTCTTTGGTGCCTTGACACTTCTTGGGAAGCTCTGACTCAACCTATCGTGCCTCAGTTTCCTCATCTGGAAAATGGGGTTAATGTTAGTGCCTACGTCATGAAGGAAGAATTAGCCAGGATGCAAAGGGCACTTCAAATTGTGCCTGGCACGTACTTGGCACTCAGTAAATGTCACTGTCATCAGTTGGCCTCCCGTGGCGGGGGCCTTCTCGTCTGTGGGGAGCATTCGTGCGTCTGTCTGCTCCACACTCCGGAGCAGATTTAAATCCCCATGCCGCCAGCACACTCTGTGCATCCTGTATCTCTGCTTGTCCCTGCTTGGTTTTACCCACGAACGTGGCTGCGGTGAGCCCAGCTTCGGTGACCCAACATCCTGCTTTCTAGCACCTGTGGATGATGTCCCAGGAAAGTATCCATGGCTGGGATTCCTGAGGCCAGGGTGCTGGGAGACTCCATCTGGCCAGGGCCAGAGCACACACTGAGCCCTGAGGTCTGGGAGAGGTGGGTGCTTAGCCTGGGTGTGGGGGCAGGGGAGTTCCTCAAAGCAATGTGGGTGCCGTTACCTGGAGACAGAAGAAGGATGCAGGTCAGACAAAAACAACAAACGTCTAACCTGTGAGCTTCCTTTCTGGAAGTGAAAATCCAAGAATCATAAAGGCCGCAGCATGGCACCAACGAAGCAATTTTTTTTTAATGTTTATTTATTTTTGAGAGAGGAAGAGAGACAAAGCACAAGCGGGGAAGGGGCAGAGAGAGAGGGAGACACAGAACCCGAAGCAGGCTCCAGGCTCTGCGCTGACAACAGAGAGCCCGATGTGGGGCTCGAACCTACGAACCGTGAGATCGTGACCTGAGCCAAAGTTGGACACTCAACTGACCGAGACACCCCAGGCCACATGGCACCAAGTAAAGGGAAGATGAAAAAGCGGATGTTTGGGCCCCTGAGCCAGATGTGGGAAGTTTTTTTGGAAGTTTGTTGTGTAGTGTAGTGGTGTTCCAGAAAGCCAGAGGTCCTTGGTACATGTGGATGGTTCCCCTCGTCTAGGGTGGTCCCGACCACATAAGGAAACACAAGGAAGAGGCCAGTGCCGGGGTGGAGGCCTGGCAGGCCTTGTTGCTTCAGAGGCACTATAGAGCCAGGATCCTGACATCACCTGTCTCGAGTTCTGGGTGGTGTAAATGGCTTCTGCCTGAGACCCAAGCCAGAGAAACCCTGGAGCACATGAGGGAGTGGGCATCATGGTCTCCAGGATGTTCTGATGCAACGACCTGGGGTATAGACCATCAAGGTGCTCTCGTGTGGGGGAAATGGTGAGAAATAAATGTATGCTTTTTTGGAGGTAGCGGAATATCTCTGTTATATCGGACACTTGTCGCCAATGGCAGAAACTAAACTGAAACTGGCTTAAATTTAAAAGTTGGTGGGAGCGGGGTGCATGATCTGCTGAAAAGCACAAGAGTATGGCTTCAGGCATGGCTGGATCTAGGAGTACAAATAATGTCATGTGGAATCTCTCTCTTACCTCTGCTTCCCTCTTGTGGGCTCCACTTTCAGACATTCTTCCTATATGGGAGCAAGAGGTCTGCCAGCATCACAAGGGTGAGTTTCCACCCTCTGAATCACCCCCAACAGAAAGAGCTTTTCTTTTCTGGTAGTTCCAACAAAACCCTTAGATTAACTCTGATTATCCTGACATGGTTATATGCCCATCCTTGAACCAATCATTGACAACAGGGACACGGAAAGTAGTGATGGGCCCAGGTGGGAGTCATGTAACTACTCGGAACCAATCACTGTGATTGACCAGGCCTGGGTCTCATGCAGGAAGTTGAGGCAGGAGCTCCTAGACTGGGAACTTCTTGTGGGCAATGATGGCACCCAGCGCCCCTCTTTTCTGTTCCTGCTGCCACTGAGCCTAGCAGAGGCCCAAGCCCAGGAAAGACGAGGGCTGCCTACTGGCTGGCAGGTGCTTGGACTGTTGGAAACATCTGAGGATTCCCACTGCCTGCTCTGAATTGGGAGCAGTGGGGACACTTCTCCCAAGAGGACTGAGGTGACCTGGAGAAGCTTGGGGCCAACAGCAGTCAGAGACCCAGTAAGCGTGGAGGACAGAGAATCCTCTCTTAGTCTCTTCATCGTCTCCATCAGACATAACTACTGACTTTTCTTTATTCACCCAAATTTTGTTGCATGCCCAGAGAGTGCCGACGCTGTCCTGACAGCTATGACCGAGACAAAGTCTCTGCCCTCATGGGACTGACATCCTGGGTAGGGGATATGGTCAGCCAATGGGTGACAATAAATGGGATGAATAAGATATGGGCAAGGTGGAAGAGGTTTCTTTACTATGGCGCTTGGGACAGTGTATCAGTCAGATTGGCTGCGTGACAAATACTATTGCCGGCTTAAACAGACATGCATCATTTCACCGTCCTGGAGGCCAGAAGTCCAGGATCAAGGTGTGGGCAGGGTTGGTTCCTTCTGGGGGCTCTGCAGGAGAATGTGTTTGCAGATGGCCGTCTTCTGCTTCTGTCCTCACATAGCCCTCCCTCTGCACATGTTTGGATCCTAATCTCCTCTTCCTATAAAGACATGAGTCAGATTGGATTAGGGCCACCCCAGTGACCTCATTTTAACTTGATCACCTCTATCAAGACCCTGTCACCAAATACAGTCACTTTCCGAGGCTCTGAGGGTGAAGACTTCATGTAAATTCAGTCCTGCCTGGCAGAAGGCTTCCTTGAGGAGGTAATGTTTGAATTTTAAGTCTCCAACCTACCTGCTCCCCTTCAGCCACACCTGCCACCCACCAGCATCAGCACAGATGTGACTGCTGTCCCTAGCTCTCTAGCCCACTAACCAACCACACAGTGGCTGGCGGGGCAGGGGAGGGGGGGAGGCTTTCTAAACCCACATCTAACCTTGTGGCTTCCTGTTGCCCTTAGAATAAACACTGGCCTCCTTGCATTGACTATCGTGGACCTGAGTGATCTGGCCACCACCCACGGATCCAGCCCCAGCGTCCTCCACTCCGCCCACTGTCCACGTCACTCTGGCCACAGTGGCCCTTCTGCTCCTTGATCGTTTAGTTCCTGACCGCTCTCAGCCCTGCCTTGCCTAAGTCACCGGCCTAAGTCATCCATACTGCCGGTCTCCTCTGCTATGGCTCACTTCTTCAGAGAGGCCCCAGCCCCATCTAGTCTGCTCCCCTGTCATCTCTCACAGCCCCTGGCTTCTTCCATCCTTAATTTACTGTCCTGACCCCTTCATTAAGGTCTGTGTCCCCTGGGGGAAGGTGAATTCCATGAGGCTAGGGCTGTCTGCTGCTAAGTGCAATACCTCTGGCACTGGGCGCGGTGGCTGGCTCAGTGATGCATCTGTCGGATGAATCACAGAACAAAATTAGCAGCTAGGCGGAGAGACGCCTCTAGAGACCACTCAGTGGCAGTGTGACCCCTGCACCGAGACCCTGATGGACACACTCCCATTGCACCTGCCTCCCACCCCAGGAAAGGCAAGTAGGAGCCAGAGTTGAGGAGTCATGGACAACACTTCCCAGGCCCAAAGCACCCCTGAGGACTGTCCCACACTCCCCTCTTCGTGATTTATTTTCAGCTCACCCTCCACAGCCCCCTCTCAAGCTCTTCTTCCTACTGTTGTTCTCTTGTTTTCACATGCTGACCTCCGTTTCCTGCGAGGCTTCGCTCAGGAAACGCCGGCACGCAGCGAAGGAAGCACGGTGTGCAAGCCCCCAGGCCCTCCGGGGCGGGCTCAGCGGCCTGGCCGGCTGCCTGGAAGCCCCCACCCGTCGGTGGGCCCTGGCCAGGCTCTAGACGTCCTGTCCGCCCTGCAGCTCCCCAAAGCGCACAGAGGGGCTGAGTGGCTCAGGCAGCTGAAAGCAGAAAGGGAAGCGAACGCAAGTGACATTTTCCAGCCATTCTAGGAAAAGCCGGGCCGGGGAGCGGTGACGGTCTTCTGATGTGTCACTTGGTAACAGCCCCAGGCGGTCCAAACACAAATCGAGGCTCACTGTGAAGGCATTCTGCAACTGTTATTAAAGTCTGTGATCAGTTTACTTTCAGCAAGGGAGGTGATCCGGGATAATCTGGGTGAGCGCAATTTAATCACTCGCAAGGCTGAGGACTTCCCTGAAAGAAAGAAGGTTCTTCTTTCACAGGTTCTGCCTGTGACTAGAGCTTCTCTATGCCCAGGGATCCCAGCCTGCCTGTGATCTCCCCCTCTTAGGGATTTCAGACCGGCTGAGCCAGCCCCCCAACCACAGAAGCCACTTCCTTATAATAAAGCTCTTGAGACAGTGCTGGAACTACAGACGTAGGCACAGATCAATGTCCCCTGCTGGCCCCAGTCCTCTGGTTGAACCCTGACTCACCCCAGGGCTAAGGCAGGAGGGGAGAGGCATTAAGACTGCAGGCTAACATTTCTGAGCACCTGCTGGGCCTGAGGCTCTGCGCTAAGGACTTCACATATACAACCTCACTTGATCCCCAAGCAGCGCTGTGAGCCGTTTTCGGTGACAACACTTTAGGCTGCAAGAAACAGAAAACCCAACTCCAAATGGCTTAAATCTTAAGGACGCTGATGATCACCCATAAGAAGTCCGGGGAAAAAGCAGTTTCTTCGAAACTCAGTGATGTCTGCAAGGATTACAATTCTTCATCTTCCCACGCTGTCTTCCTCAGCTTGTCGTCTTGGCCTGTCGGCAAGCCTCCCTCATGGTCACAAGATAGCTGCCATGGTCTCAGGCATCACTGCCACATGCACAGACAGAAAAATAACTTCCTCCTTGGACTTCCCTTTTCCCAGAGATCGTCCTGGAACACTTCCCTTCCCTCTTATTGGCCAAAAGCACATAACATGCCTATCCCTAAACCAATCCCTGGTAAAGGGGAGGAGTCACCATGATCCAACACAGACCAATCAGATCTCTTCTCCAGAAGCACATGGCCACTCAGTGCCTGAAAGGGTAATTGAGGTTGTGTGTGCAGATGGGGCGCGTCTGTTTGGCAGTTGTGTTTGGTTTCTATGCAACCGTAACAAATTACCATAAACTTAGTGGCTTGAAACAACACCCATTGATGATCTCACGTTGTGTAAGCCAGAAGTCCAGGCAGGCTTGGCTTGGCTCTCCTTAGGCTCTCACAAGGCTGAAATCAAGGTGTCACTGGCCAGGTATAGAGGCTCAGGGGGAGAACATGTGTCCAAACTCCGGTGTCGGCGGAATTACATTCCTTTCGGTTGCAGGACTAAGATCCCAGTTTCCTTGCTGGCTGTCAGCTCCAGGGTCACTGGTCACACTGCACCTCGCATGGCCCATTCACCTTCTGGCCAGCGAGGACCCAAGTCCTTCTCACACTTCAGGTCTCCCTGAAGTCCTCTTTGGACCGGAGAGCTCTCTGTTATTAAATTTTTTTTTTTAATGTTTATTGATTTTTGAGAGAGAGACAGAGCACGAGCAGGGGAGGGGCAGAGAGAGAGGGAGACACAGAACCCAAAGCAGGCTCCAGGCTCCGAGCTGTCAGCGCAGAGCCCGATGCGGGGCTTGAACCCACGAACCACAAGATCATGACCTGAGCTGAAGTCAGACACTTAACCAACTGAGCCACCCAGGCGCCCCAAGAGAGCTCTCTGTTTTTAAAGGGACTCGTGTGACTGGATGGGAACGTTAACCCCCTTGACATCAGCTGTAACAACATAACATAACACCATCAAGGGGATGATACCTCCCCACAGTCAAGGGCTGCAGGAACCTTTGAGTCATTGCTAGAAACTCTGCCCACCCTGCCGTAACCATGGTGCACACCATGTAAGTAAGACATTTTTGTGGAAAGAAAGTTGAAGTTGAGAAAGGTGATGTGAATTGCTCAAAGCCATACCAGCTGGGGGACCATGGTTGCAAACAACAGGAAGTGACGCTGGCTCACTAAAGCCAGAAGGGAATTACTTGGCAGGGTGTCAGGGGCCAGCACATCGGAGGGCCAGACTCAGGCCAAAGCAAGGCAGAGCTGACCCGGCTGGTCTAGGAGCAGGCTGCTGGCGTCCCCTCCTGCCACCCACCGCTCATGCCCTCTGCCATTAGATGCCACCAATGAGCTCGAGTGAGCCTGCACCTGTGAACGTGTGTCCCACAGGCTGTCAGCCACCCACTCCCTTAGCATATCAGCCACAAACAACATCCCTCCCTCCTGCTGACCCAGATGGATACGCCATGCTGCCCATTCAGGGGGTCCCCACTCCCCTCAGGGTGGTCTTTCTGGCCCCAGCCAGATGGCTGCTCTGTTCCATCTCTCATTCAGTGCTCTTCACAAATCCAGAAGGTGCTGGCTGGCTGGCCTTGGGGGCAAGGTGAGCCCTCAGTCTACCACACCGATTAAACACGTTTTCTCTGGACGAAATTCTGTCCACTGGGGGCAAAAGTCATCAATTAAACCAGGAGTTCGCAAACTACAGCCTGTGGGCCATATCTAGCCCCATGCCTATTTATGGACCTTATGCAAACTATGATTTCAACCTTTTCACGTGGTTGAAAACGCGAAAAGGAACAATATTCCTGGCACAGAAGAATTTCATGACGTTGCAAATTTCAGTATCCATAAAATAAAGTTTGGAACACAGCCGTGTTCATTTCCTTGTGGATTGTCTGTAGCTGCTTTTGCACCTGAAAGGCAGAACTGAGTAACTACAGCAGTGGCCACATGGGCTGCTGAGCCTGAAATATTGACCCCCTGGCCCTCTACAGGAAAAGTTTGCCAGCCCCTGAGTTCAGTGATAATGTCCTACAGCTGCCGTGCTGCTCATCGGTGAACATGTAGACTGACCCTTGGAAGGTTGTGTACTCAGAGCGGGAGACTTGGGTTGGAGCAGGGGTACGAATGGATACTTTCTCCCCTTCTCTTCCCACTTCCCTGTCCGCCCTATCGGCAACCCTCCTCAAGTGACTTCCAGGTATCTTCTTTCCACTGTGCTCCGGCAAAACGTGTGTTTCTGTGTCTGCGTTCCGCGTCCGTAACGGCACTGTGTTCTGTGTCTCATGCCGCGTCTTGCATTTTTCACTCAGCCTTGCATGTTTCAGGTGCCTTGGCTGTGTGCACGGCTGCCCCTTGTCCCTCCCTCCTGGTGAGTCTCCCGCCCAATCCCAGAGCCGCCTCCCAGCTGCCACCTCCCCAGATGACACTGATGAGCATTCTCCTCCATGCCACCCTGCAGACGGGTGCTAGAACTTCCCCCAAAAAACAATACCCCGGGGCGGAATTGCTGGGTTGTGAGAGGCTTGCACAGAACTTGACCAAGGGACGCCAGCCGGCTCCCATGTGTCCTTTGATTAATCAAATTCATCAAATGCTTTGGGCCTTGTGATTTTTGCTTTTGAGTTTTTGTTTGAGCTGTCCCCCACCCCTAGGTCTCAAAGCCACTCATCCTGCTGTATGTTCTATTTTAATTCTGCCCTTCATATTTAGGTCTTTAATCCACCCAGAGTCCACCCCTTCAGTGGGTGTAGACGGGGACCCAGTTTGAGTTTTTCCATGTAGAGAGGAGTGCATTGGATTATGGCAGGAACCCACTTGTGATATATTTTGTTTATACATACAACAGGGTCAATTTCTAGGTTCAGATAATTGCAATTTAAGCAGAATTATCACTGCACGAACGTAATAGTGAATTGGACAGGCGACTTACAAGTCAGAATTATGGTTCGAGGCAAAATGACTGTGAAGTATTACTTTACCTTCTTACCATAACCTCAGTGCTGTCCAACAGAACTTTCTGTGATGATGTAAATGGCTTATATCTGCACTGTCCAATATGGTAGCCATAAGCCACATGTGGCTACTGAGCACTTGACATGTGGCTCACATGCTGAGGAGCTGAATTTCACTGTAATTAGTTTAAATTTCAGTAGCCCAGTATGACAAGTGGCCACCATATTCATCGGCACAGGTCAGATTAAGAAACTGGGCGACTATCCCTGCGCTGAAGCATTTATTTGAGGTTTTTAAAAAACAAAATGAATAGAGAAGGAGGCAGTTGTGAACAGAGGATGGGAGCTAACAAGAGTTGGATGTGTGCCTACAGTGTGAACAGGTGCACACGTCCCTCACTTAGCCCCAGCTCTCATCCATGAGCAGGGGCAACTTCCCCATTTAAAAGCTTGGGGCTGCTGAGTCTCAGTGAGGGGAAGGGACTTGATGAGGGCACCCTTGCTTGAGAGGCTGGCCCAGGAGTAAACAGATACAAGCCAATCCCCCATCCTTCGTGGCTCTGCAAGCCCAGAGACCACATGGTGGGGGGGGGAGGGGGTGGCCAGAATGGCTGCAGACCAGAGGGCACTGGCCAATGGAGATCCTGGGTGCTTCCCCAGGGCATTGGCATGGTCCAAGTGGCCGAACCGGCAGCCTCCAAGTCCAAATCCATCAATTGGGCACCTTATAGTCCCCCCATGAGGCAGCCTAGAGCCAGGTTTGGGTGGAGGCTCCCATAGCCAGTGGGACCTGAGGTTAGAACAGGAGCAAGGAGGGAGTCTGCAACAAGGCATCTCTCTGGAAGCAGCTTCCCTCCAGGGATGTTCTGGAAACTTGTGGGGAGGGAGTGTTTGTCTCAATGAATAGGGGGACAGCGTTCCTGGCCCTTGAGGGGGGCCCTCCCAGGGACGCAAGCTTCTGCACAGGTCCTGTACAACCCAGGATTGCCCTGTACCCCACACGGCTTCCAAATGTCTGGACATTCATTCTGTGAAAAACTTGCTGTCACTACAATTGTCTGAGACTGGGATCTAACGCTGCTTTACATATAACCACAAATTCTTTGCATAGCTTTAACGTACAATGGATTTTCCAAGAATGTAATGCTGCGTGAGTAGTGGGAAGGTTATACTTTGTTTTGTTTGGAATTTTCCAAGAATTGCTCATCATTTCAAAACCACATCCTACACACTGACAACACTTGTGCTTGACCAGCTGATAAGGAATGTCTGTGTCCACTGGCATTTATTATGCTGTGTCCCAGTGAGTCTGCTTATCTATCAACCCATCTGTCCACACATCCATTCACCTATCCATCCACCCATGCGTCCATCCATCCATCCATCCATCTATCCATCCATTCACCTATCCATCCATCCATCCATCCATCTATCCATCCATCTATCCATCCAGTCACCTATCCACCCATCCATCCATCCATCCATCCATCCATCCATCTATCCATCCAGTCACCTATCCATCCATCCATCCATCCATCCATCCATTCATCCATCCATCTATCCACCCATCTATCCATCCAGTCACCTATCCATCCATCTATCCATCCAGTCACCTATCCATCCATACATCCATCCATCTATTCATCCATCTATTCATCCATCTATCCATCCATCTATCCATCTAGTCACCTATCCATCCATCCATCCATGCATCCATCCATCCATCTATCCATCCAGTCACCTATCCATCCATACATCCATCCATCTATTCATCCATCTATTCGTCCATCTATCCATCCATCTATCCATCTAGTCACCTATCCATCCATCCATCCATCCATCCAGTCACCTATCCATCCATCCATCCATCCATCCATCTGAATATATTTTCTTAGCCCTTATTTCAAAATGCCAAATATAGGGAAAGAATGTCAACAACATGCAATTGAATATTACCTCATGACTCTCAAATTCAACTGTAGCTGTTATAACAAAACAAACACAAAGTAGAAACAGACCCATAAATACAGAGAACAAACTGATGGCCGCCAGAGGGGAGGGGTGGGGGGATGGGCACAATGGGTGAAGGGCAGTGGGAGATACAGGCTTCCAGTTATGGAATGAGTAAGTCATGGGATGAAGGTACAGCACAGGGAACATGGTCACTGGTATTGTAACAGTGTTGTATGGTGACAGAGGACAGCTACACGTGTGGTGAACACAGCAGAATGTGTGATCACTGTGTCATACACCTGAAACTAATGTCACATTGTGTTAAGTACACTTTAACTTTAAAAAAGCCATTATACATAGGTTTAACCACCTAAAAGTATCATTACATCTGAATATTTACATGTTGAAATGTGTATTATAACATTCCTTTCTCCTTTAAATCACTGTTAGCACATCACATTAATTTTTTTCGAATTTTTTCGAATATTTGTGAGGATTGAGTATATTATTTATCCAGCTCATGTGGGGCCATTCCAAAATAGCCATTGTAAAAAGAGGGTGCCCATATTTAGAGTTGGGGCCCTTTCCCCTGAGGGGCTAACCAAGTGGCTGAGGCTGTAAAGAGTGCAGCTCTCGTAGCTCCCGGAGCTTACCGTGTGCTGGTCTAAGGCTCGCCAAGCTTCAGACATTCTCCTAGGCTCCGTGTCACTTTTTGCCATTATCTGCATAGCACCTGTGCTATTATTATTTTTACTATTTTTCCTTAAATCATCTCACTCTTTTTACTTAAATAAATTTATTGAAAAGAAAGGTAGGGGCCCCTGGGTGGCTCAGTCTGTCGAGCATTCAACTCTTGATTTCAGCTCAGGTCATGATTTCACAGTTCATGAGTTCAAGCCCCACGTCGGGCTCTGTGCTTACCGTGTGGAGCCTGCCTGGGATCCTCCTGCTCCCTCTTTCTCTGCCCCTCCCCCATTCATGCTCATGCTGTCTCTCTCTCTCTCTCAAAATAAATAAACATTTTTAAAATGAGTAAATAAATAAACATTGTTTAAAAAGAAAAGAAAGGGGGCGCCTGGGTGGCTCAGTCTGTTAGGCGACCGACTTCGGCCCAGGTCATGATTTCACGGTTCGTGAGTTCAAGCCCAGCGTCGGGCTCTGTGCTGACAGTTCAGAGCCTGGAGCCTGCTTTCGATTCTGTGTCTCCTTTTCTCTGCACCTCCCCTGCTCATGCTCTGTCTTTCTCTGTCTCTCAAAAAAATAAATAAATGTTAAAAAAAAAATTTTTTTTTTAAAGAAAAGAAAGGTATAACACTGTCATACACAGAAAACTGAAATTGTTTGGTGTGCTTGTTATTTGTGCTTCATACATGTCAAAATGAATGCTCAGCTGTTTAAAACACACACACGCAACTATCCATCTGAGCACCACCTTGGATGGCCTCGAATGTTAGTGGAGGCCGGGGCTCCCCAGCTTTGGAAGTACTGTGTCATTTCATGTCACCCTCATGGGACCCAGGACCCCTCCGTGTTTACTCACGAGTGAATGGGAGGATGAAATGGAGACCCGGGGGTCACACTGCAGAGCCACAGTCCTGCGGGACGCGACCCAGATCAGGCAGTTCCCAAGACCCCTCTCGGCATCGTGGATCCCAAGAAGGGGCCTGTGTGTTGGGGACCTCGAGCTGACAGCCAAGAGCCGCAGGACTGGAGGAAGGGAGAAAGCAACATCTGGCCTTTGTCAGATTGCATAAGCCGCCGGGCTGGTGGCCAGATGTGGCCGTCGGCCTCCAACAGGAGGGAGACATCAGAGGTTCACCCCAGCCTCCGGGAAGTGCACAGATGCGGCCAGCTGGAGGGAACGCCCAACCGCACACGAGGACTCGGGTCTGTCCGGAAGCGAGGGTGTAAGGGGACAGTGGACAGCCTCCAGCACCCACCTTGCCCCAGAACCGCCTGGAACTGGGAAGGGGGTCCTTCTCCAGTGCTTGCTGAGTGACAGGTACCTCTACAGTCACAGGAGTCCCCCCCCCCACCACCGCCCCCAGTTCCTCCATGGCTCCCAAAGGAAAGTGGCACCGAGGAGCAGAAGGGGTCACAGGCCAGGGAGGCATGGAGCGAGGAGGCTGGGCCTCCTCAGTCCTGGTTTGGAACAGGCAAATCTCTAGGGCCTCCGGGCTAACCCACTTTAAGGGAGAAAAAGCAGTCTCGGGTTCAGAGGCAGACAGAAACCTCAGGGCTAGGTAGAATCGACTCACTTTGTTTTGTTGTTCTTTTATGTATTTTTGTTGCTGTTGTTACTTTCTATGTGGGACGAGATACCGGCTTTCCACGGCTGGTAATCGTGTTTCCTAGGAAAGGAAACCTATATTAGTAAGCAATAGGGTCAGTGGCCAAAAAGGTGTGCAGTTTAAGAAAGCACGACACCCTCTCACTTTGAGGGTCCGCCCCTCAGTGAGGTGCACAGGAGATGAGCCCTGATCCACAGGAAAAGCTGATCAGAGCTGGGGCGCCACCCAGGCCTTGTGGCTTCACAATGAGTGCTCTCCTCTCTGTCCTTTCTGGAACAATCCAAGAGCACAAGGTGAGGGAGGAAGCTGGGATCCTCACCCAGGCTCAGGACTTGTCCAGGCCTGACCTACCCTTCACACATTCATGCCCTCATTCACTAATTCATTATTGGGCCGCTCTGTCCCTGTGATGCCCGGAGGAAACCTCTGTCTGGTGAGGGACATGTATCATAACAGGACACCTGAGAGCATGTGAGCTCTGGGAGTCCAAGTGAGAGATAGGGGAGTTCTGAGAGGAAGTGGTATTTGCATTGCAGAGGGGAGAGCAAAGGGCCAGTAGGATTTTCCAGGCTGAACTTGCTGGGCTCAGGGTGCACATTGAAGATGGGGCAATCTGTGTGGCCTTGGGCAAATTGCTCTCTGCACCTCAGTTTCCTCATCTGTAAAATGGCAGTAACAAGAATCACTCCTTCAGGGGTGCCTGGGTGGCTCAGTCAGTTGCATGTCCAACTCCTGATCTTGGCTCGGGTCGTGATCTCGTGGTCGTGAGATCGAGCCTCACCCAGGGCTCCAAACCACCAAGTGCAGAGCCTGCTTGGGGTTCTCTCTCTCTCCTTCTTTCTCTGTCCCTCCCCAACTCATGCACATTCTCTCTCTCTCTCTCTCTCTCAAAATGCACAAAGTAAAAAAGAAGAAGAAGAAGAAGAAATCACTCCTTCTTAGGGTTACTGGGAAGAATAGAGCAGTTTGCATTAAAAGACTCAGAATGGTGTTGTGTCTGGCACACGGTGAGGCCATACGGGTGTTGGCTGTGGTTGTCACGCGCAAAGGCCCCAAGAGCAACACACAGGAGTTCGGTGGGTCTGGCTGTGCTGTGCCCGGTGGTCATCACCAGTGATGAGGCTGGAGGGTTAGGTCAGATCTTGGAGGACCCTTGATGTTGTGTTAAGGATATTGAAGTTCTTCCTGGTGGCCACAGAGAGCCACTGAAGCATTTTGAAGGCAAGAGACACGGGGTCAGAGCTGACCTCTGCTCCCTTACTGTACTCCCGTACAGTGGGGACTGGAGGGCAGGACGGGGGATGGGGAGGGAGCAGAGGGACTTGTCCCCACCCAGAGGGCCCTCCTGAGCAAAATGTGTTCTTTCCTCCGTCAGATCTTTGCTTTGCAACTTCAGAAACTCCTCCATGGAGGGGTTCAGATATCAGGGGATCTGGACCTCTCCAGTT
The DNA here is from genome assembly GCF_023721935.1 of Panthera uncia. Taxonomy (NCBI): domain Eukaryota; kingdom Metazoa; phylum Chordata; class Mammalia; order Carnivora; family Felidae; genus Panthera; species Panthera uncia. Next base: position 54,584,454 of record NC_064816.1, read on the forward strand.
GGCCATGGGAGCCACAGAGGGCTTTGGAGCAGGGTCAGAGCTGTCTTCCAGAAAATGACCATGATAGCAAGTACTGATGGCCCAGGGGGTGGGGAGGGAGGGTAGAGACGTAACATGATACAGTGTCTGCTCTGTGACCTTGGGACTGGTGTTTCAAGGAGGCTGGACCTGTGGGTCGGCGGGGAGGGGGGGGGGAGGGGGCCATAGCACCCAGCTCATTCAGCAAGATGACAGGTGACCCTCTGCCTTGTCCCCAAGCAGTTCCATCTCCTGCCCAGAGCTGACTCGAAGGGACCCATTCTTATGGGAAACACTCCTTAAACCACCGGGCTATATGGCCCAGTCCTAGGGTGGATGGCTATCAGCTTTCTAGGCCCAGAAAACCCTTTTTTTCTTTTCTTTTTATTTCTAAGTAATCTCTATATCCATCACGGTGCTTGAACTCACAACCCCAAGATCAAGAGTCACGTGCTCCACCGACTGAACCAGCCAGGAGCCCTGTAGGCCTAGAAAATTCTAACAAAGCCTCTCACAAACCAAGGTACTCACCGCTGAAGTGACAGATTTGCAACCGATCAATTGAGAGACCTTATCCATACACATCCTATCAGATTGAACCATTTTAAATTCCCCTTTGCAGGTCTAAATCAGCAAAATCAGCCTGGGTGGCTCAGTCGGTTAAGCATCCGATTTCGGCTCAGGTCATGATCTCGTGGTTTGTAGGTTCAAGGCCCCCATTGGGCTCTGAGCCAACAGCCACAGAGCCCGCTTCGGATCCTCTGACTCACTCTCTCTCTCTGTCACCACCCCCCCCCCCCCCCCCCCCCCCCCCCCTTTCCCCCCCTTCTCTCCCTCTCCCTAAAAAAAAAAAAAAAAAAAAAACCAGCAAAACCCAGCAATTCCATATGGTTCAACCTCTGCTTGCTTCCACCATCTATAAGATGTGGGAACTTCCAAGGCCTGGTGACCTAGGGAATGGAACAACGGAACAAGGTGAGGTCAGGCTTTGGAGAGGAAGGACCCAGGTCCGGATCTCTGCTGGCCCTCAACCACCTGTGACTTAACCTTTTCCTGCTCTGAGAGATATCGACCTCCTAAGTCCATTGAGCAGTACTCAAAACAGCACACATAAGGCCCAGCCCGGAGTTGGGGTGCCCAATCAGGGCCTGTTCAGCCCTTTCTGGTCTACTGTGACTCCTTTTCTCTGGCCCTGCTGCCCCTGATCTGTCCCCAGAGACACCTGCTGCCTTTCCTCTTCTGCCCAAGCCTCTTTCATTCTGTTCAACCCCAAGTCCTGCCTCCTCTAGGACACCTTCCCTGCTTTGCAGACCCAGCACCCTCCTTGTCTATGAGGGTCTGGCCCCGAGTCCAGTGGGCACTGCCTTGAAGAGTGAAGGGTCTGGACTCCCTGTCACCGAGAAATCCACTGAGGGCAGGGGCTGCACTCCCCCTGCCTCCTTCCCACTTCTGTCCCCACCTGCCCAAACCCAGCATGGGAGTGGCCACACAATAGCATTATAGAACGGCCCTCTGTCTCCCTCCAGCACCCCTGGTCTGGACATGGGATCAGAACTGAGTGATGGGTCAGACTCTCCACCTTCATGTATGACCTCTACTTTGGGGGGCCAAGTGAGTGTTGGCGCTTTTCACTGAGGGCGAACAGAGGGAGCAGACGGAGAAAGACAAGGATACTCGGAGGCATCTGCAATGCCTGTGGGACATCCAGGTTGAGATGCCAAGGCAGCAGTTAAGCTGGGTAAGGCTGTCATAAAACTGGATCCCAGAAGCCAAAGCTGGAGATACATTTGGAAGTCATCGGCTCTTACGGCCATGGCATTGGCTGAGACCCTTTAAAGAGTTAAATGATATAAAATTCTCAGGTGGGGTCTGAGGGCATGCCAGCCAGCACAGAGGAGTAGGGAGGAAGAGGAGGAACGAGCCAAGTAGACAAGGAGGAGCACCAGGGAGGGATGAGCTGTCTCCTGGAAGCCACCTGAAGAAAGTGACCAGGTGAGGGAGTAATGTAGTGTCCATTGCCTTCTATATAGTAGTGTTCGTGAAACGTACCCCATGAAATGTGCACTATGGGGACACCGGCTGGCTCCATAGGTTGAGCGTTGAGGATCTGACTCTTGATTTTGGCTCAGGTCAGGATCCCAGGGTTGTAGGACTGAGCCCCGAGTTGGGCTCCACACCGAGCTTGAGATTCTCTTTCTCTCTCTCTCTCTCTCTCTCTCTCCCTCTGCCCCTCTTCCCTGCTTGCTCTCTCTCTCTAAAATTAATTAAAAATAAATGTGAAAAAAATGAAACGTGCACCATGACGTGTGCACTAGGAAGTGTAGTGTTCATTTCACCGGCCAGATGAGCACTGAGAGGCAGCCATTGGGTCTCGCAGGGCAGCCGTGGTGGGTGACAAGGTGAGATCAGAATGGCATGTGTAGCCGAGGCAGCTCTTTCTAGAAGTTCTGCCCTAAACCGGACAGAGAGAGGGGTGGTAGGTGGGGGAACCTGTATGCTGGGGAGGGTTATTTCATTGGTTGGCTTTCGTTGTTGGTATTAAGGTGGAGATATTACAGCACATTTACGTGACTATGCGAATGACCCTACAGAGTGAATCAGCAGGAAGGGGTTGGGGGGGGGGGGGGAATGACAGACTCGGTCAAATACCAGTTACTAGACCAGGTAGCACACGCTCGGCGTCCCTGGGGACACTCTGTTGCTTTGCAGCCACATTTTACTTCTTGGAAAATTCCGAGGCATATCCGCCCCCGTCCCACTCTCCACACTCTGTTCTCAGTGGCTTCCTCTTCCCGACTTCATTGCCTGTGGCCTATAGTCACCTAATGAGAATGGCGGCTGGGCTGGGTCACTCCAGACCTTGCCTCCCAAACTTCCTCAGGGCCACGGAGGTGTGGGCCCGGAGCCAGTGGCCTGAGCGTGAATCCCAGCAGCTCCAGAACTGAGTTGTGAGGCTTGAGGAAGTTACTCTGGCTGTCTGTGCCTCTGCAAAATGGGGGTAATGGCAGTACCTACTTCCTAGGGTTGCTGCGAGGAAAATGTTTAAAGCACTGAGAACAGTGCCTGGCACCTAGTAAGCATTCTGAAAGATGTAGTTGTTGTTTTTGGTTATTGTTGGTAATGCACAAAGTTGCACTTGGGGCAGGGTTTCCAAGACTCAAGTGGCTGTGGGCATGTGGGGAGAGGAGGGACCAGGGTGTCAGCGCTAGCCTATACTAGGAAACTTGTAAATAAGGGCTGGGTCCCTCCGTCTCATATTGTTTGTTGAAGCCCTTAAATAATTTAGGGGGAAAGCAGCATTTCAGAGTGGGAAGACGTAGATATTGTCAAGTTCGGCCTCCAACTCTGTTCAAAATTCCAGCCCATTGAAGTCCCTTACCTCCTTACATACCTCCTTGGCCCAGAAGCTCATTACCTTACAAGACAGCCCATTCTGTTCTTGGTCAGCAATCCCTGTGAGAAAGTCATTCCTCACAGTGAGCTAAAACTGCCTCCTTCTGATTCTCCAAATCTCATCTTTGCTTCCCCCTCCTTCTCTCCTTCTGGGCAAGCATCGCCCTCTGGGGCCATAAAAAGGCTACTTGTCTCCACCTTTGAGTCTTGGAAACAGTGACCCTATACCCTCGTGTCTTCTCTTCTCCGGGCTGTATGAGCCTTTGGAAACCTCACATGGCGTCATGCTTAAACAAGAATACCCGCCCATGGCCTTTTCACACTGACGGCTGCCAAGCCAGATCCCTGTTCTCGGCTTGCATTACAGGAGCTTGAATACAGGACTTAATCAGTCAGAGTTATTGGCTCGTAAAGCACAAAAGTTTAGGGGCTCCTGGTTGCTCAGTCGCTTGAGCATCCAGCTCTTGATTTCTGCTCACGTCATGATCCCAGGGTCCTGGGATCGAGCCCCGCATTGGGCTCTGCACTAAGCGTGGAGCCTGGTTGGGATACTCTCTCTCTCTGCCCCTCTCTCCCAGTCGCGTGCTCGTGCTCTCTCCCCAAAATAAAAAATTTTAAAAACATACACACAAAAGTTCAGGGTTACCCCTGATCCAGCAACCCAAATCATGTCATTAAGGACGTCGTTTCTGTTGTCATCTTCAGGCTCTCTCTGTAGCTCCCTGCATCTCCAGCCGGACCCCTGGGCTGTCACATCTCCCCTACGTGTCCTCAGACCTCACCAGGCAGGGAGCCAGTGGGTCCGCGAGAAACCCCAGCAGACAGTTCCTTTGGTCTCATTGGCTACCTGTGCAGGCCTGGGCCAATCACGGTGGCCAGGGATGGGCTCATGCTAATTAGCATGGGGAGGAGCCACGCGCCACGCCCTCCTCTGAGCAGACTAGCTACTGGTGGTAGGGGTAGGTGAGCAGGTGAGACATCTGGGTGGCAGTCGGGGAAGCTGCCACCAACGGGGAGGAGGTGCTGGGTGGCCCCAGGCGGCCAATGCCCTGCTCTGGGTCCCGAGTGCAGTCCTGCAGATCCCCTCTTGTTTGGCTCAGCAGACAGTCCCCCCGATGCTGAATCCACCCAACAAACACTGGGCACCCACACCTGCTAGGACTCTCTGCAGTGCCGCGTCCCCGTGTCCCACTCACTCTGGAACGGCTGCTGTCGTTTCCCTGACACGCATGCTGGCCAAGCTGGCTCCTCTGAATACTCACACAGGCCTGATCACCAGAACGCAAGCAGAGATGGGAGGACCTCAGAGGTCATCGGCTCCAGCGACCCATCTGCAAAATAGGGACCAAGTCCCACTGCCACTTCCTCATTGGCAAGGCCAGGGCTGGCACCAAGGCCCCCGCTTCATCCACGGTGTCGTGTGGCTTCTATCTTTACAGTGGTCTGTGTGGGCAAGGACTGACCGGTGACTTCAAACAGCAACTCCTGAACTGAGCAGAAGGGTCCTCGGTTTCCAATAATACTTGGCCCCGGAGAGATCCACTGAAGTGAATCTGCACAAAATGGGACCAAAGAGAGTGGCCTGTGTCTGATCTGACTGAGGCTTTAACTTGAAAAATAAACCCAAAATGTATTAAAGTGAGTTTCTTGTGCTACTTAGCAGATAAAACCAGGTGATGTTTTCAACTACTTATTCCTTCTTTTTTTTTTTTTCCATTGTACCATGTATACATAACATACAACTTAACCATTGTAGCCATTTTTTAGTGCACAGTTCAGTGGCGTTAAGTACATTCACACTGTTGTGCAACCATCCCCCCACCCATCCACAGAACCTCTCTCATCTTCCCAAAATGTAACTTTGTCCCCATTAAACACTAACTCCCCGTTTTCCTGGCCCCCAGCCCCCGGCACCCACCCTCCTACTTTCTGTCTCCAGGAATCTGAGTGCTCTAGGGACCTCACAGAAGTGGGATCATACAGCATTTGTCCTCTGATGACTGGCTTCTTTCGCTGAGCACCAAGTCAAGTCTTGTCCGTGTCGTAGCGCATGTCGGTATTTCCTCCCTTTGGGAGGCTAGATAATATTGCATTGTATGGATAGATCACACTTTATCCATTCATCCATCAGTGGACACTTGGGTCACTTCTACCTTTTGAATCATGCTGCGGTGGACAAGGGTGTGTCAACCTTTGCTTGAGTCCCGGCTTTCAGATCTTTTGGGTACATACCCAGAAGTGGTCTGCCAGGTCACATGGCAATTCTGTTTTTCACTTTTCACTCCTTTTTTAAAAGCAATCTTCATGACTGTAGGACAGTGTATTAATTCTTAGATGTAGACTGTTTCCAGGTTGATTATATTCCTTTTGGAATAATTTTCCCAACAAAACTGTGTGAAAACACAATGGGGCGTCCTTAACGTCACATTTTCTTGTTGTTGCAACTTGGTCATGAGGAGGGTCTCTTATGCAAAAATATTCGAGACTTTTGATCGTTTTTCTAAGGGCTTTTCCCAGTCCCCCGAGTCTCTTCTGGTGCTCCTGGCCCTTCCTAATCCTGTTGATTTTTCTCTTGTTCGGTTGTAAACTGGCCCAACTCTGCCACATTCCCACCATCAGTGGCTTTGCCTGTGAGTCCCATGGTTCCCCAGTACCCCTTCAACGACACCCCCACAGCCTCTTCTTTTCCAAGATGTGAAATTTCACTTCACAGCCCTTTCTTTTCTATTGGGCTGTTACATCCGACAGGGAGAGGTTGAGTAACAACAGATTCTGAAGAGATGAAAGACAGATGTGGGTATAAAATGAAAGAGGAGGAAAGGACTAGTTTAATAAGCAGCCAGTTCATTAGTGAATATTTTCATGCTAGGATAGATTTGTTTTTCTTTTTTTCCCTTGATTTTGTAAGGGCAGTGACACGGACCCTGAAGATTCAAGTGAGGACCTTAGAATATCAAGAACATTGATTGATGAGGGTGAAGTAGGTTCTCCAAAGCCCAATTAAAAGTAACTGAAACAATTAAGACTTTTAAAAAAAATCTCTCCCATAATAAGAAGTCCCGCAGTGGGAGGTCCAGGACTCTCAGCAGCTGAAAGATATCAGGGCTCTTGTTCAACTACTCCATAATTCTCTCAGCCATTTCCTCATGGTCACAAGATGGCTGCCAGTGCTTCAAACATATCCACACGACAAAGTCCAAAGGCAAGAAGGAAGGGCATTTTCTTTCCTGATTTACTTTTAGTAAGGGATAAAAATCCATTCCAGAGGCTCCCCAGAAGATTTTTCCTTTAGCCTCCTTGGCTAAAATTAGATTGCAGCCTGTGCCTTAGGTGCAAGGGACACTGGGACAGGGAGTGTCTGTCATGGAAGTCTGACTCTAACATCCTGGCCGTTGGGTGGGGAGCCAGGAAGGTCAACCACAGAGTCTTCTTCAGGCACATCATAGACAGCTCACCTGTGCAGAGTAAGCAGTGGCAGAGGGTGGGTCCACATCCCGCACTGCCGGCAGGAAGCTGGCCAAGCCCCCTCCTCCCTCTAAGCACCTGTGTCTTCTCCCCTGCCCACAGGTCAGAGGGCACCCAGCTCCCAATCTCCTCACGAGGCAGCCCAGAGCCAGAAGCCAAGAGTGGTGAACCTGAGGAAAGTGGGACCAGAAGCCCAGACACCTCTCCAGAGGGAGCCTGGCAGTCAGACAGCAGCTCCGGGAACAGACCCCTGGACAAAGGTTTGTCCCTGCACACAGTGTTCGCTGGGCTCAGCCATGGGCAGGCACGGAGGGGCCGCTGGGTGCCATCTTTCCCGTTTATCTTCAGAGCCCCTTGCCTGCCCCTGCCTCGGGCACCAGGACGTGTTAATGACCGTGACTGTAATGATACCACACACACATACACGCATATATACATGCACACATACACAACACACATACACACAGCACCAGGAAATCCCGAGGACGAGAAACAAACCGTCAATATTGGGAACACGATTCACGCAACCAAAATGTCATGGATCAGTCACCTCAACCCTGGTTCTGTTTGGTCCGGGACAGTTTCTTTTTTTTCTTTTTTAACATTTATTTATTTTTGAGAGAGAGAGAGAGAGAGCGCGTGAGCGGGGGAGGGGCAGAGCGAGAGGGAGACACAGAATCCAAAGCAGGCTCCAGGCTGTCAGCACAGAGCCCGACGTGGGGTTTGAACTCACGAACCATGAGATCGTGACCTAAGCCCAAGTCAGACACCCAACCGATTGAGCCACCCAGGCGCTCTGGTCCGGGACAGTTTCTACTGAAACAAAACGCAAGGGCCCTGAGCCCACCCAGCTGGGACAGTCAGGCTGGAGAGACGGGTGTCCCAAGTCAGGATACCTGAATCAGTGGTTCCCAAACCTGCCAGGTGGCCCGGATCACAGATGCCCAGGCCCACCTCAGATCTGCTGCTTCTGATTCTCCTCTCCCTCTACGGGGGGAGGCATGCACAGCTTTGCTGCTCAGGCTACTGTCTGTCTGCGAGGGTCAGGCCATTGTCACTGTCAAACTGGCCCGAGTTAGATGGAAGGTACTGTGCAGGGAATTAATTAAAAAGTCCAAGTAGGCTTTGGGCACAGCTGAGATGTCAGCAGAACTGCACCCCTTGCTGCCTTGCCTTCGTGGACCCATCGTGCGGAAGGCGCTCCCCTCTTACTGACCAGACAGCCCCCAGGAGCTCCAGACCCACACCCTCCAACTCCCAGGCCAGGGGAATGCAGGCCCTTCTCTTCCCTGGAAGTTTGAATCAGATTTTGGCCTGATTGTCCTCGGCCCGCCCTGGGTCTGCTGCCCTGGCGGAACCAGTCCCGTGGCCGTCTAGTCTGCACTCTGCCTGGCCAGGCTGGACATCTGTGTCCCCGGGGCTGGGGTGGAGTGGGGAGGAAAGGGAGGGCTCCCTTGGAGAGATATTCGGGGGCTGTCCCCCCCCCCAGAGACTCAGCCTGATGCTGGGTGACGGGACACCAGGAGGCCACAACCGACCCGGGGTTTCTGATGCACAGCCAGACTGGGGGACACCAACCAGACACAGCCATGCTGATCACACAGAGTCACGCGTATGACTGCTCTTCCTCTGCATCCCCTGCCCCCCGCTCGAGTGTCAAAGGCATGCAGCCCCCTGCAAGCTGAAAACCTGTTCAACCTGGTGTGTGTGCCAGCAGAGCCCCAGCCCCCACCCCACGGCTTTCCTGGCTGGGATGGCCATATCCTCAAATGGGAATAATATTGCATCTCTGAGGGCACAGACAGGTCCCGGCTGGTTGTGTCATCGTAGAAAGCGAAGAAGAAAAAGGGCTTCTCTCTCTCAGGGTCCCTGGGTAGAATGTCAGGGAGGGGCTCCGGGTGGCCGGCTTGGCTCCTGGTGGAGCCTTGGTGGCTTCCCCCTGGGGCAGGCTGTCTGGTTCCCTCCCTCTGTCCCTTGTCCCCACATCCCGTGTTTCTCCAGCAGTGGACGGGCAGCTGTTCCGCTCAGTGGAGGGCCAGGCCGCCTCCGACGAAGAAGAGGAGGCCCAGAAGTGTCAGGAAGAGCAGAGGTCACTGGCCAAGGTCAAGACGCTGCTGGCTCGCCTCTCCAGCTGCAGGAGTGGGTATGTGTGCCACGGGGGGCAGCGGGGGGGGCGCGAGAGGCCCAGAGCCCCTTCACACAGTGACAGAACTTGAGCTTAGGAGGCTGACAGGCCTGATTCTGTCCCCTAGTCCATAGGAGGGAAGTGATCAGATGCCCCGCCCCCCACCCCCCGGCATGTGCGGGGATGAAATGAGGGGACTGGCAAAGGCACACTTTGTGGGGGGCTTTAATGACCGTTGGTGTCTTCTCAGTCCCCTGGCCGCTATCCCAGGACATGGCCCACAGCTCCGTGTAATTCCAGGACATACCAGACCCTTCCTTACCCGGTCGCTCCTGCGAGAAACAGTGTTTACGGTGCCCTCCTCCAGCCTGGCCCAGGTCAGGGGCCTTCTGACTCCCCAACTTATGTAATCCTCACAACCACCCTAGAGGGGAGAAAGACCCAGATGCCTGGGGCACCTCAGACAAGTCTCCTGACTCCTCTGAGCCTCAGCTTCCTCGTCTCTAAGGCAGGCAAGAGGTTTGTGAAGATTTGTTGTCAAGGCTATAAAATGCCTAACAGGTGCCTGACCGCAGTAGGTACGCCACCAAGGGGCAGCGCTGATGTTTATTATTATCTTGTATGGTGCTCTCAGCTTTCCAGGACTATTGTCACCACCGACCCTTAAGTCAACAACAAGCATTTATTAAGCACCTACTTCGTGCCAGACAAATCTGGAGGCTCTGAGAGAACGGCAATAAACAAGACAGCAGCCCTCCTCTCCTGGAGCCCCTATTCTAGTGAGTGGTGACAAGTAGGAGGAAAATAAGGTGAAGCAGCAGAAGAGGGAGGGGCGAGGAGATGCCAGGAAGGCCACTCTAAGAAGGTGCTATTGGAGCAAAGACCTGAAGGAAATGAGGGAAGAGCATTCCGGGAAGAGGGGACAGCAAGAAGTGCAAAGGCCCTGAGGCATGTTGGAGGGGCAGTGAGGAGGTTTCTGTGGCTAGAGCACAGTGAGTGAAGATGGATGACAGGGAGGCCAGGGAGATCAGAGGGGCACATTGGGTGAGGCCTTTGGCTTTTCCTCTCAGTCAGATGGGGAGCCATGGGAGGGGTACTGACCAGGGGGTGTCATGGCCTGGCTTTTAGACTCGGTGGCAACACCCACTTTCTGAGGCTGGAGCAGACTCTGGAAAGCAGCGCCACAGTGCTGGTGCTCTCCTTTGCTGCAGGTGTGATGAACAGACAGCCAAGAAGCTCGTGACTTACTTCGGCCACTTTGGCAGTGCTGACCATGCCTGTACCCTGGGGGAGCTGGAGGCTCGCATCGCCGTGCTGGTGGAGCAGACCCTGGGGACACCTGGGGAGGAGGTCAGCTGAGCCCCAGAGGCCGAGGTCTGGACCAATGCTAAAGTCTCTCATAGCTGGAAGAACCCTGAGGGATGTCAGCCAAGTCCTGTGCCCTGTTCACAGATGGGTAAACCAAGACTCAAAGAGATTTGTCGTAGATTTAACGAAGAATATTTTGGTTGCAAGTTAAAGGAACCGTCTCAGAACAGCTTGCGTGCAAAATAGGTATTTATTAGAATATGGAGCTGGCAAGAACAGCCGAGGAGATGAGCGTCAGAAACAGCTGGATCCAGCGACTCAGACTAGATTGTTGCCACCTATCTGCTCTGTGTTTCTCTTGGCACTGGCCTCATTTCGCCCTACTTCAGAAAGGCTTCCTCCGTATGGTGGGGAAAGGGACCAGAGATGGCTCCAGCCTCCCACTGGCCCACCTAAGAAAGCCCAGGGGGATAAGAGCCCAATATACTAAACCTCAGGGAGGAATGCAAACCGGCCCAGCCTCGGTCATGGGAGTGTCCCTGGGCCAGTCCCTGTGGTAGCCGGGCAAGATTCAGTGATTAGCAGCTCCGTCAAAGTCAGATGAGGGGGAGGAGGGACACTGCCCCCCAGGAGAGTTATGGAGGGTAAGGGAGGGAGCCGACAAATAACACCAACAGCCAATGGCGAGGTGTCTCCATTTCAATGAGACCGCTTGGCCTTTTTTCTCATCTCTCCACTCCGAGCAACTTCTCCATCCCACAGTAATCAAGTGGGGAGTGCTACTGAGAGTCGCCATTTCATTAAGCCCCAGCACATTGCGCTTTTGCCAACTGTCGTTTTGAGAGAAGATCGTTTTATGTTTATATACCTGAAATTCTAAACCCATGCTGTCTTTGACATTGGTCTGATGCAGTTCCACAAGGCATAGCCACCACCCCTTTTCTAAGTAAATTTCCAGGAAGTGGGGATCAGGAGAATTACTGAGGCACACCAGCTGTGTCCCCAAGCCCACCTTCCAGGCCCGTCTGCAAGGAGGCATAGGCACCACGCCTTCTCTGTCCTGCCCAAAGCCCAAAGAGGACTCAGAGTGTCCAAGGGCACCACGTCTTCGGCTGCTTCTCTTTCCCTCCATCAGTGCTAAGAACAGGGACCACCTTACTCCTGGAATCCCTGCTTTAGAAAGCAGATAGCCGTGTGACACTTTATGACTGCCTGGCATCTGCCCCCTAGTGGGTATCCCGGTGGATACCCACGGTCTCAGTGCTCCCCTGGCCAAGGGTGGGCCAGTGACTCACACTGGCCCAATCAGGCCCCTCTCCTGAGGCCTTCCATCTTGAGAGAGATGGGAGAGTTGCTGGAAAGTGTTCTTCTCAGCTCTGGCCCCTGGACAAGAGGCCTGAGACCATCCTACTGTCTCAGCCCCCACTGCTGCCCCATCCCTGAGCTTCTCCATCCACCGGTCTGTTCTGGGAATGACCCATAGCCCACTAGTGAATTTTTTTTTCTGTTTAAGCTAGCCAGAAAAGTTTCTGTTGCTTGCAACCAAAAAAAAAAATTTTTTTTTCATTTAAATTAAAAAAAAAAAAATATATATATATATATATATATGAAAAGAAAGCATATGCATAGAGAAGGGAAAATGAAGTTCTCCACTAGAAACCAAAATATGCATATTCTCACATTAACCCAACACACTGTGTGACCTTAGGCCAGACATGCAGCCTCTCTGGGCTGTGGGGGGGGGGGGGGGGGGAGAGGGGGCCAGATGACCTCTGAGAAAGGGTCAAGGCAAGCTGTGGGTCCTGCCCGGAGACAGCACGGTGAGTGTGGGCGCTGAGTCCCCGTTGGTCCTCGCAGGCAGAGCTGCAGCGGAAGGTGGAAGAGAATGAGCAGCTGAGGCTGGAGCTGCAGATGGTGGAGACAGAGAGGGTGCGGCTGTCCCTGCTGGAGGAGAAGCTGGTAGACGTGGTGCAGCTCCTGCAAAGGCTCCGGGACCTGGTAGGCTCACAGGAGGTGGCCCACCCAGGGCAACGAGAGGGGCTCTCAGAAGGGGGCACCGGCCTATGTTGGGCACCTGGCTCTGAGCTTTCCTCACATTAGGCAGGTGTTATCTCCACTTTCCAATGCAGAAAAGGAGGCTCAGGGAAGGTAATTAAAAACAAGAGGAGGCTCTCTAATTTGTTCTATAAAGCTAACCTAACTTTGATTTCAAAACCACAGAAGGATGAATATAAGAAAGGAAAATCATAGGGGAGCCTGGGTAGCTTAGTTGGTTAAGCATCCGACTTCAGCTCAGGTCATGATTTCAGTTTGTGGGTTCGGGGTCCGCATCGGGCTCCATGCTGACAGCTCAGAGCCTGGAGACTGCTTCGGATTCCATGTCTTCTCTTTCTGCCCCTTCCCCACTCACTTGCTTTCTCTCTCTTCTTCAAAAATAAATAAACATTAAAAAAAAAAAAAAAAAAGAACAGTAAGGACCCTCCTTTACCAGATAAGGAGTCTCAGCCAACTACGTCTCACAAACCTCACGGATATTGGTGAAATGTTAGAAGGAATCCTTCTAAAGTCAGAATCAAGACCAACATGACTGTCCTCACTGTCTGTATTCCAGCTAGTTGTTCTAGCCAATGCGATAAGACAAGAAAAAAAAAGAAAAGGTGTAAGGATTAGACAAGAAGACATTAAGTTATCAGTAATTATATATCATATTCATCTACACAGAAATACCCAAGAGAATCCATAAGCAAATTATTGTAATTTCTTGGCAAGGTGAATGATAAAATATCAGAGTACAGAAATCAAGCGTGTTCCTAAATAGCATCAGCAAACTATTTAAAAAAAAAAATTTTTTTTGAGGGGTGCCTGGGTGGCTCCATCAGTTAAACATCCAACTTTGGCTCAGGTCACAATCTCATGGTTTGTGGGTTCGAGCCCCGCATCAGGCTCTCTGCTGTCAGCACAGAGCCTGCTTCGGAGTCTCTGTCCCCACTTCTCTCTGCCTCTCCCCCAACTCATGTTCTCTCTCTCTCTCTCTCTCAAAAATAAATAAACATTTAAAAATTTTTTTCTTGAGAGACAATTAACTTAGAATTACATCCGCTGTAAGGTGAAAGTGGGATCTGAACCCGGCTTGCCTGAGCTTTAAGCAGGCTCCTACCTGTGCACCAGACTGCCTAGGATACAGAACCAGCAAGGCCCAGGCCAGATTAGCACAGCCTGGGAGAAGAGCTGAGGGGCAGCCAGCACCAGCAGGCAGCTTCTGGCCATGCAGCCTGTGGGTAAATGCTGGTTGTTCTGCCTCCTTGCTGGGTGGCTATGGCCGAATGTCTCATTCTTTCTCAGCACTGCTTTTTTCACCCATTAAAAGGAGCCTAATAATATAAGCTGTTGCAAAGGTTACATGAGACCATGCATAGAAATGCTCTTATTCATGTTTATTTCCCAAGTGCCTACTTCTCCTTGGGCACATGAGTGGCAATCCACAAATATGTGATCTTTGATGGAATGGGTCCCGCATACCACTCGATCCACCCACCAAAAGTCTCTGAGAAGCCCAGCAAGCAGTGTTGCCAGCCTAGGGCCAAGGGGCCAGGAAGGGAGAGGGTTAGTGACTCTCTGTGCCCCAGGGAGCCATACAGAAGCCCGTAGGGGCCACCAAGTCCGACCCGCTGAACGAGGACACAGCAGCCACAGTGCAGTCCAGCCCTGTCTCTATTTCTTTTTCAGAACATATCGAAAAGAGCCCTGGGGAAGATTTTGCTGAACACGCTGGATGCTTGCAAGGACCCCACACATGGTAGGAGATCTCTCCTGTCTATCAGAGCCTGGACAGCATCTGACGGTAGCCTGACTCAGCACTGTCTGTCCTGAGTGTCTTGTCTGCAAAATTCCACTGTCATTACCACCCTGAAAGTACATAGTCAGGAACAGTTCAAAATGCTATTTGACAAGAGCAGGGGAACAGAAGTCCTGGGGAGAAGAGCCCAGCAGAAGCCAGCAGGGCCAAAACCCCCAAGGGAACTGGGCAGGGTTCCCTGCTCTCAGTTCAGTCGGCAGGCTGACTATGGGCCAGGCTCTGGAGAGGCATCTCACATGGTTTTAACCCCCTACGTCATGACAGCAGCCCACTGAAGAAGGTTCTGTTATTGTGCCCATTCCACAGATGGAGAGACTGAAGCACAGAGCGGCCAAGTGCCAGCTGCACCCAAAGCCTTAGGTCTCTCCTTTAAGCACTGAGCTACATGGTCGCCATTTTTAGATAAAGTTCAGGGGCAGTAGGATTACATCAGTGCCAGATTGTGTCTCGTGAAATCAAGACGAGCCAGGTCAAGCTCTCTCCTCAAAGGGCCTCACACGCTAATGAGATGACCAACTGGTCATAAGCCTTTGCTCGCTAGCCTCACAGGGGATTGCTGGGCAAGGCTTGGGTATGTCTAGCACCTGGAATGGCCCCTGGAATCGAGAGGGAGGTCAGAAATTATGTGCTAGGAGCCGGCTTCTCTGGGGTCCTCAGTGGGAGTGAGACAAGAGAGGGCTGGGGAGGGCCCCAGAAAGAAAAGTGGCTCTGTGGGCCATGGTGAGCAAACTGACATGCCCTCCCTGTCTACTCTTCCCTTCCAGAGGGGAGATCTGGACCCTCAGCCATCCTGGACGCCCTGCACACGGCTTTGGCTGGCTGTGAGCTCTTGCGGAGAGAGCCCTCGGCACCAGCCTCCACGGCTCCTGCACTCGCCAACCCCCTCCTCATCTCCTGCTGAGGCCACTGGCCCAACCTGTGGGCACCTGGGTCAGCCCGACCTCCATCAGACCAGCCTCCATGTCAGCCTGACCAGCATCACATCTTCAGAACCCTGGAGACCCAGACTCCTTCTGAGACTGGACTTAACCCCAGAGCCTCCCACGACAGAGCCTGACAGACATCCTTTCCTTTCGTTCCTCACAGATTCCTTTGCGTTCCTGCTGCCAGAGTTCACGTTCAAACCCTGGGGCTGCTGGATCAGCCCATACCTGCTGCTGCTTCCCCTGCCCTCAGTGCAGAGTTGCCTACATTCATGCACAAACCGGCCCAGAATCCCCTCCCTGGGCTCCTGGAGTCTATTCCCCTTCCAGCACTGCCCCCTTCCTGTCACCCATGTGCCTGATGCAGGCACACTGTGCCCAACCTCCAGGCCACACAGGCTGGGGAAACATAAGGAGGGGGTGATCACTGCAGGCTTCCAGGTAGAGGCTGCCCTTGAACTAGCTCCAGATGAGAGGCAGGATTTCGATGGACAGAGAGAGGAGAGAAGGACATTAAATGCTAATGTGAGGAAACAGCAAGAGCAAAGTGTGGGGCCAGAAAGGGCCCCCATTAGTACAGTACCTGGAACACCTCTTTCACAAGCATGCAGTGGATACTGGGTTTCATGGGGTCACAGGAGAGAGTAAGACAAGCTGCCCGTTCTCACCTACCTTAACATCTCATAGGAGAGAAAGATGTGTTGGCAAATAGCGCAACATGCATGAAATCAGTGCTAAATCAAGGTAAAATAGTTACTCAGGAGTCCAGCCTAGAGGGGTTCATCCGAGCCAAGGAGGGCAGATGCACCACAGAGGGGAATGGCAGGGGTGAGGGCAGGTGCCTGGGGGGACAGTGGCAAGGTCGGGAGTGGGGGAACCCAATAGCAGATGAGGATCCGGGACTTGCTTCCACAGGCAATCAGGAGCCACTGGAGGATTCTGAGCTGCCCCATGGAGCATGGATGGAGAGGAGGGATGAAGAGGCAGCTGCAGGTCCGTGGGAGGAAGGTGGCACCAGCAGCTTGGGGCCAAAGCTACAGGGACACAGAAGGGGATCATGGGAGAAGGAGGACCAAGGGGTACCCAGGGGGAGCCTGGGAGCAGCAGACACTCCAGGGCAGGGCAGCAGGGACTGGGGACAGACAATGACCGACCTCCTCTCTGACCTCAGACACTCAGCACCTTGGATGGGGCCAGAAGGCATCAGGGAGCCACTGCAGGCTCCTAGCAGGGTGACACAGGCCCCAACCCAGTTTCTCTATGGTTCCTCTGGGAATGGAAGGAAAGAGACCAAGGCCAGTGGCCATTCCAGGGGGCCACCTCACCCCTGGTCCTGTCAGATGAGCCAGGCTTTTTTGAGAAGGCCCCTAGGACTCTTCAGGGGCCAGTGGGCAGGGAAGAGCCTTGAGGAGGCTGGTCTGAGCCCTGAGGAGGGGGCTGCCCCCAGCTTGCTCCCCTCAGCTCAGCCTGAGCCCACCAGGCCCGCCTCCCCCGGCTGTGCTGCTGACTGCATGACCCAGGTTGAGCCTCACCTGTGCCCCGCCCAGTGAGAAGGGCCAGCTGTTCTGTATCCTGACCATGGCAGCAAGCATAGGACACTACACGTGTGTTAAGATTCACAGACCTGGAAGCTGTCCTCAAAAAAGTCAACTTGACCGTTATGTTAATAAAACCCAAGAGCCACCGGAAGACACATTCCTACAGTGCCTCCAGGTCTAGCCACCTGAAATCTGCAGACAGAGGCACAGAGGGCTCTCATAGGCTATAGTCACAGTAAGCTTCATCCTCGGGATGTCCCTCATTAAAATCTGCTCTTACCAACTGCCCGGCCATCCGTGGTTCATCGCCACACTTGTATGCCCCTCAGCTCATTGGAGGCAAGTTGAGGTGGATTAGGATGGAGAAGTGCCCAGAGAGCATAGGTGAGCTACCGGGTAAATCAGCATCCAAGCCTGGAGCAGGCCTGTTTTCGGCCCGTATCTCATGTACTTTCTACCACAGCCAGCTGTCTCTGGCTAGGAAACTCTGGGCTCGCTAAGGGTTTGGGGTCTGGATTAGTTAGGGTACAGGCTAAATTGCCTTGATAAAGAGACCCCAAAATACTCTGGGTCCAAGAGGATAGAACTTTACTTCCCTGCTGTAAGAATCCAAAGGTGCGTGGTCCTGGTTGGCAGAGCAGCTCTGCTCTATGTGGTCACCCACGGACCCAGGTCCCTTCCACTTTGTGGCTCTGCCATTCCGTAGAGTGATGTCCTCCCTTGCACTGTGGAAGCCAATTCATCAGAATTGTATCTGCCTTCCAACCCATAGGAAGGAGGAGAGGGGAAGGGAAGGAAAGGCTCTCTGGCTCACAAGGTTTCTACTTACACCCCACTGGCCATGCCTAGCTGCAAGGGAAGCTGGGAGATGTAGTCTGTGGCTGGGCAACCATGTGCCCAGTTTCCAGTCCAGCATGTAAGGAGCTTGGGAGTCATCAGCCCATCCTAACGACAAGTAAAAAGCTGAACAAGCTGGAAATTCAACAAATCCTCTTAAATCCACGAACGTCACAGGACAAAGGCTGCCCCCCAAATTGGAGAGACAGACTGCCGAATGCAGAGAATCACAACTTGCCAAAGCAGAAGCCACCTTCTCAGGAACCGGTACCAGAATAGGAAAAGCTCAACTGTGATTGACAAATTGGTGGAGGCTCAGTGTGGACAACTATGAGAGTTAAAACTCCAGGGTGACCCAGTCACGGAAGGGGTGGAGTCCCACACCTTTGTGAGCTTTACCTTCTGAAGCTCTACCAGGTCCTCACAGTGAAACTCAGAGGAAAAAAACCTGCTTCTCACAGTAGAAGGGAAAGTAACCATGTTGAAATATGCCAGAACACTCTGTTTTTCTTAACAAGGCCCTTAAGAGAAACTATTTTGCCAGAGCTTAACTTATTGGGGTTTTATCAGAGCCTATATTAATTTTAGACAGAGCAGACTTCAGAAAAGGAAAAATGTTGAGGCATTATGTAATGCCTCTTTTTATAATGATGATAAAGGGTCAGTTCTCCAAGAAGACATAACAATCCTTAATGTATATGCGCCTAACAACAGTGTCAAAATATATAAAGCAAAAACCAGTAGAACTACAAGTTGAAATAGATGGATCCACTATTATATATGGAGACTTCAACCCCCCTTTAACAGAAATGGGCAGATCCAGCAAGTATAAAATCAGTAAGGACACAGTTGAACTCAACAGTACCATCCACCAACTGGATCTAATTGATACCTATGGAGGACTTCATCCAGAAAATACAGAATGCACATTTTTCTCAAGATCACATGGAATATTCACCAAGATATACCATATTCTGGGTCATAAAACACACCCTCACAATTTCCAATGTGTTCTGTATGCTCTCAGACCATAATAGAATTAAACTAGAAATCAATCAACAAAAGTAGGTGGAAAATCTCTGAATATGTAGAAATTAAACAACATACTCCTAAATAACATGTAGGTGAAAGAACAAATCTCAAGAAGACTTAAAAATGCTTTGAGCTAAATGAAAATGAAATAAAATCTACCAAAATTTGTGGGATGCAGTGATTACAGGGAAGTTTATAGCATTGATGCATATATTGGAAAAGAAAAAGATGTAAAATCAAAAACCTAAGCTTCCACGTAGGAAACTAGAAGAATAAGAGCAAATTAAGTCCAAAATAAGCAGAAGAAATAATTTTAAAAATTAGAGCAGAAATCAATGAAATTGAAAATGAGAAAACAATAAAGAAAAACAATGAAACCAAAAGCTGGTTCTTTGACAAGGTGAATAGATTCAATAATCCTCTAGCCAGGCTAATTGAGAAAAATAGGAGAAGACACATATTGCTAATATCAGACATGAATGAGGATGTATCACGATGGATCCCATGAACATTAAAACGATAATAAAGCAATGTTATGAAAAACTTGAAGTCCCCAAATCTGATTACCTAGATGAAATGGCCCAATTCCTTGAAAGACACAATTGGCCAATACTCACACAACAAGAAATCTGAATAGGCCTGTATCTACTAAAAAGGTTGAATCAGGGGCACCTGACTGGCTCAGTCAGTAGAGCATGTGACTCTTGATTTTGGGGCTGTAAGTTCAAGCCCCACATTGGATGTAGAGATTACCTAAAATTAAAATCTTTTAAAAATTAAATAAAGGGATTGAATTAATAATTAATAACCTTCCCAAACAGAAAGCACCAGGCCCCCAGATGGGTTCACCGGTAAATTTAAGGAAGAAACATTTAAGGAAGAAATTCTTCCAATTTTCTGCAATCTCTTCCAGAAGATAGAAGCAGAGGGAATACTCCCTAACTCATTCTGAGGCCAGAATTACTCTAATACCAAAATTAAACAAAGCTATTACAAGAAAATAAAACTACACGGGATGCCTGGGTGGCTCAGTCTTAAGCGTCCAACTCTTGATTTTGGTTCAGGTCATGATCTCATGGTTCGTGAGCCCCATCAGTTCGAGGTCCCATCAAGGCTCTGCACTGACAGGCTGCTTGGGATTCTCTGTCTCTCCCTCTCTCTCTGCACCTCCCCCACTCATGCTCTCTCTCAAAAATAAATAAACATTTAAAAAAAAGAGAGAAAAATACAGAGCTACATCATGAACACAGGTGCAAAAGTCCTCAAAAAAGTAAATCCAACAATGTACAAAAAGAATTATACACCATCACCAAGTGGGATTTATCCCATGTATGCAAGGCTGGCTCAACATTCAAAAATCAACTAATGTAATCAGCACATCAACAGGCTGAAGAAGAAAAAAAATCTCATGATTATATTAATAAATGCAGAGAAAGCATTTGACAAAATCCAAGACTTATTCATAATAAAACACCAACCCATCAGCAAACTAGGCATAGGGAACCTCCTCAACTCGATAAAGAACGTCTACAGAAAACCTACAGCCAACATCATACTTAATGAGAGAAAAACTAGATAATTTCCAACTAAGACCAGCAACAAGGCAAGGATGTCCCCCTCTCCTTTTCAACACCTTATGTCTCCCACCATTCCTTTTCAACATCTTATTGGAAGTCCCAGCCAATGCAATAAGACAAGAAAAGGAAATGAAAGGTGCTATGGACTGAAAACTTGCATCTCCTCAAAGTTCATATGTTGAAACCCTAAACCCCAGTGGGATAGTATTTGGAGCAGAGGCCTTTGGGAGGTAATTAGGGCATGAGGGTGGAGCCATCATGATAATTAGTGCCGTTATAAGAAGAGACCTGAGACTGCTTGCTTCCTCTGTCTCTCTGTCTCTGCCATGCAAGGATACAAGAAAGTGACCGTCCATAAACCAGGAAGAGGGCCCCCACCAAGAATCCAATGATGCTGGTACGCTAATCCAGCCTCCGGAACTGTGAGAAATGTTTGTCGTTTAAGCCCCCCAGTCCATGGTGTTTGTTATTAGCAACCCAAACTGATTAAGTCAAAGATACACAGATTGGAAAGGAAGAAACACAACTTTCTTTGTGTGCAGGTGACATGATCATCTAAGTAGAAATCCTAAAGAATCAACAACAGCAACAAATTGGAACTAATAAGTGATTATAGCGAGATTGCAAAATACAAGGTTAATATACAAAAGTCATTTGCTTTCCTATATACCATCAATTAACAAGTAGACCTTGAAATAAAAAACACCACACCACTTACATTAGCACCCCCTAAAATGAAATACTTTGATATGAACCGAGCAAGATATGTGCAAGATCTACATGAAGAAAAATACAAAACTCCAGTAAAAGAAATGAAAGAACTAAACAAATGGAGGCGTATTCCACGTTCACAGACAGGAAGGCTCAGAAGTATCAAGACATCAGTTCTTCTCAACTGATCTCTCCATTCAGTGCAGCCCCAATCAAAATCCCAGCAAGATATTTTGTGGATATTGACAACCCGATTCCAAAGTTTATATGGGGAGGCAAAAGGTCCAGAATAACCAACACAATATTAAAGACAAGGACAAAGTTGGAGGACTGACACTACCCAACTTCAAGACTTACTATAAAGCTACAGTAATCAAGACATACGGTGCTGGCAAATAAATCACTGGAACAGAGTGGAGAGCCCAGAATAGACCCACACAAATATAGTCAGCCGATCTCTGAGAAAGGAACAGAAGCAGTACAGTGGAACAAAGATAGATTTTTCAATAAATGGTGCTAGGACAAGTGGACATCCACATGCAAAAAAAAAAAAAAATTTAGACACAGACCTTACACCCTTCATAAAAATTCAACTGAATCATAAACCTAAATATAAAATGCAAACCTACAGGGGCACCTGGGTGGCTCAGTCGGTTAAGCGTCCGAGTTCGGCTCAGGTCATGATCTCACAGCTCGTGGGTTCAAGCCCTGCGTCAGGTTCTGCGTGGACAGCTCAGACCCTGGAACCTGCTTCGAATTCTGTGTCTCCCTCTCTCTCTGCTCTTCCCTCACTCACGCTCTGTCTCTCTCTCCTTCAAAAATAAATAAAAACATTAAAAAAAATTTTTTTAATGCAAACCTACAAAAACTCCTAGAATGTAAAACAGGAGAAAATCTAGACGAACTTGAGTACGGTTATGAGCTTTTTAAATATAATACCACAGGTGTGATCCATCCAAGAAACCACTGATACTCTGGAATTTGTTAAAATGAAAATCTCCCGATCTGAGAAAGACACTGTCAAGAGAATGAGAAGAAAAGCCACAGCCTGGGAGAAAATACCCGCACAAGACACATCAGATGAAATTATTATCTGAAATATACAAAAGAACTCTTAAAACTCAATAATAAGAAAATTAACCACCTGATTTTTTTAATGAGCAAAGACCTTGAATAGACGACTCCCCAAAGAAGATACAGAGGAGGCAAATACACGTATGAAAAGATGTTCAACAACATGTGTCATCTGGGAATTGCAAATTACAACAATGAATTCCACTCCTCACCTACCAGCATGGCCAAAATCAGAAACACTGACAGCACCAAATGCTGGTGAGGATGTGGAGAAACAGGCATTCTCGTTCCTTGCTGATTGGGGATGCCACTCTGCTGGTTGGGAATGACACAAGGGCTACGGCCACTTTGGAAGACGCTGTGGCACTTTCTTAAAAATTTAATATGTTCTCACCATACGATCCAGCGGTCACACTCCTTGGTATTTACCCAAAAAAGTTGAAATGTACATCCATACAAAAACTCACACAGGGATGTTTATGGCAGCTTTAATCATAGGTGCCAAAACTTGGCAGCAGTCGAGATGTCCCTCAGTGGGGGATCGGATACATAAACTGTGGCACATCCAGACAATGGGATATCATTCAGCACTAGAAAGGAATGAGCTATCAAGCCATGGAAAGACATGGAGGAACCTTAAATGGATATTACTAAGTGAAAGAAGCTGGTCTGAAAACACTATATACTGTCCAAGTGCATCTATAGGTCATTCTGGAAACGGTAAAACTTCGGAGACGGTAAAAAGAGTGGCTGTTGCCAGGGGTGCAGCGGGGAGAGATGACAGGGTGGAGTGCAGAGTAGTTCAGGGCAGAGAACTATTCTGTATGAGCCCATGGTAACAGGTATGTCTGTCAAAACGCGTAGAATGAACAACCCCAACAGTGGACCCTAATGTAAGCTGTGGACTTGGGGAGGTGGTGGGGGAGGCTGTGCATGTGACAGGGGGGCGGGGAGTATAGGGGAACTCTATACTTTCTGGCCAGTTTTGCTGTGAACCTAAAACTGCTCTAGAAAAATAAAGTCCACTTAAAACTAAATAAAGGAGGGGCGCCTGGGTGGCTCAGTCGGTTAAGCATCCGACTTCGGCTCAGGTCATGATCTCGCGGTCCATGGGTTCGAGCCCCGCGCCAGGCTCTGTGCTGACAGCTCAGAGCCTGGAGCCTGTTTCAGATTCTGTGTCTCCCTCTTTCTCTGACCCTCCCTGTTCATGCTCTCTCTCTGTCTCAAAAATAAATAAATGTTAAAAAAAAATTTTTTTTAAACGAAATAAAGGAAGAATGGGTACAGAAGTTCTCTCGGCCACCTTTGCAGTCAACCCCGGGGTCAAGTGCTTCCTGGCCCCTCAGCATTGCTGACTTGCCCCTGGGCGGCCTTCCTCTTGCCCGGTGGGGAGAGCCTGGGACCTCCTCAACTTCAAGACCCTGAACGTGGGTGTGACCTAAGCATCTGCCTGATGCTCTGTTCTGGGTCAAGGTCGGCCTGCTGCCCCCGGCCACGTGGAACTTGGCCCAGGGAATCTGGCCCCATGCTGCCTCCAGGCGTGACATCCTGAGAAGACCAAGGGACTTAGGGACTTCCCTGGAAAAAGGCCCAAGTCAGGGACCAACAGAAGCCAGGCAGGGTGGGGGTGGGCAGGGTTTCTTTCCTCTCACCTCCACCTCTGACTAATGGCGGCCCTCGTCCACCGCCACACAGCTCAATAGCAGAGCCAGGATTCAGGCCCCAGCCTGTCGCTGTGATAAGCAGGCAGGGCTTGTACCGAGCACCAGAGCCTGAGGTCGCTGACAGAAAAGAAGGTCAGAGGGCACAATTTCCCCAAAAGATAGGGCACACCTTTGCTGAGCCGAAGGCCGGGGTGATGTCTCCCGGGGGAGAAATCGTGGAGCCCAGGGAGCTGCCATCACGGGAAACTTGGGTTTCCTCTGGTCAGAAGCAAAATAAGTGTTCAGCTCCTGAGAAGCCCTCACTGTAAAAGGGGCCTCCCCTGATATTTGGGCCTGAGGATCAATCCCAACTCTGACCCAGAAGTTTCCTGACAGCTGAGCCTCCTGGGAGCTACCATTAACTAATTAATCCCTGGGTAGATGCCTCTCAATAAAGCTTTAGCGTTTCCTTGAGAGCAACCTTAAAACTGTGTTAAAGTGTCCACAGTCTTCGATACTCTTCCTTCAACCTGTAAGGCCGAACTCCCTTCCCCGTGAGCATGAGCTAGACTTAGCAATTCAGTCTTCTTTTTTTTAATGTTTATTTATTTTGAGACAGAGAAGGAGAGCACACGCACAGGCGTGAGGGGCAGAGAAAGAGAGGAAGAGAGACAATCCCAAGCAGGCTCCACGCTGGCAGTGCAGAGCCCAGTGCGGGGCTCGATCCCACAAACCGTGAGATCATGACCTGAGCCGAAAACCAAGAGTCTGACGCTTCAGCGACTGAGCCACCCAGGCGCCCCAGCAACCCAGTCTTAACAAAGCCAGTATGGCAGAATGGGTGGTGTGACTTCTCCTATGTGGTCATGAGAGGCCCTGTGCTCCCTCCTTGCTCCCTGTGTCATGAGGGCACCCAAGCACCCCATGAAAGAGGCCGTGTGACCAGGATCTGGGTCTCCTGTCAGTAGCCTGCGAGGAACTGAGATCTCAGACCAACAGCCATGGCTCACACTCAAGAAGCAGATCCTCTAGCCCTAATCAAGTCTTCCAGAGAATGTAGCCCTGGCTGAGATTCCAAACGGAATATCCAAGCCACTCCCAAGCTCTCAAGCCACGAAATGGCGAGATCATAAACGAACACGTGGTATTGCTACCAGCTGCCAGTATGGGTGACGATTTGTTATGCAGCTGGAGATAACAGATACATTTCCTAATTAAAAAAAAAAAAAAGGCTTGGGGAGCCTGGGATTCTCTCTCTCCCTCTCTCTCTCTCTCTCTCTCTCTGTCCCTCCCCTGCTTGTGTGCTCTCTAGCTCCTTCAAAATAAATAAATAAAGATTTTTAAAAATTAAAAATTAAAAAAAAATTTTAAACAGAACACAGGATAATTTGGATATGTCTGTGGTGGGTGTTTAGGTACATTAGTATGTTAGTAACCATTGGAGGCCTGACAATAATCACTAGCACGTTGGAAGGAGGACAAGGGTCCCCCCCAGGCACAGAGCTGGCTGACTAAATACACCCTGGCAGGAGGGCAGCATGGGAGTCCAGAGGACCAGTGCGGCAGGGGAGGGAGTAGGCAACCAAGAATCAGGGAGGTAACAGGGTTAAATTGTAGCGTAGGGTTAACCTGTAGCTTTAAGAAATAACAGCTTTGTTTTAACACTGTAGGTTAAGAGATAACAGCCTTATCCTGTCCATCAAGGGAACAAAAGTTTAAGGAAAATCAACCGGATTAGTGTTTGATTCGACTGGGGCAAGGGCACGTCTGAACTGTTTACACCCCCATCCGGGAACTATTCCTTTGTTCTGTTCCCAGGTAATAAGACAATGTGGTCGGCTATAAAAACTCTGTACCCTGGCTGTTTGAGACCGCACTTGGGTCAGGAGTGTCAGTCCCAATGGATCGGTTTGCCTTGCCTCTCATTGCAATAAACTTGGTTGTGACTGTCACTGGTGCCCACAGTCTTGTTTCAGGAGTCATGTGGATGCAACAGTATGTGTTAGCCAGGCTCCAAGTCCCCGGTGCCTGCACCATTGTCCTGTTAGACTTTGCTTACAAAACAAATTCAAAGTTAAGACAATTAGGAATTTCAAGACAGAAGCCACAGAGCATTAAACTCCAATCGTAGGGCCTTTCTGAGTGGGGAGCCCTTGCAACTACACTGGATACATGTCCTGAAGCTGGCGCTGGGTAGAGAGAAAAGCAAGGAGGAGGTGGGGAGTGGGCTAGTAATCCTACCGTGTTTCCAGGAGAAGAGGAGAATTGAGTATTTGTGAATAGCCTCCACATCTATCACTCTTCTCTTGCCTTTTTTCTAGAGAGGATTCTTTGGGATTGTTCAAATGGCCTGCAACTAGTTACAAATGTTTTTCTGGGGGGAAAATGTTTTACTGGGAATTTCTAACTAACACACTTTCTCAGCTTCTGGTGACAAAATTGTGTCGACCTGAAATGGCTCCCATTTCTCCAAACATCCTGTAATTTCACACTCTTGCCACTAGGTGGCGAGCGCACTCACTGAATAGAGGAACTAACAGAGGGTTCAAAATCGCCTTAAGCATGAGGTCTGGGAGTCTGGGATTGAACGCATCCGGATGCCCCTCCTTAGATATTTGCCGTATCTTTGCACTACTTGTGCTATTACCAACTCGATATTTTTCTTAGAATCAGCCCCCCTTTTAAACTTACGGAAATGGCTTTAGGACGAAAAGTTGTTGTGCTCTTATTTAATTGAGAAAGCAGTCCCGCCTGCCGAACCAAGAGAGTAATGTAACAGGAAGTTCACAGAAAATACGACGACTTGTAGCTTCTGACCAGATGCATTTGCGGAGCCTGAGGAGACAAGCAAGGGGCAAAGCCCCAGTGCTCAGGGGTGCCAAGCTAGACTGTCTGATCCTTTCACACAACTGATTTGGGACGGAAAGACGAATGAAAAATTAAATTTTCTTACAATTTACACCCCACTGACAAGTCCTTGAGACAGGCAGAGTGACCTTCCTCTAGGAGCTCGGCTGCCAGATGACGACACTTTGCTCAAGGCAAAAGGCAATCTTAGCCCAACCCTCCAGGATCCTATAAGTCTACTTTAACATGTAAAAATTCCTTTGGAAACGTCTTTTATCTATTACCACCCACTCCCCCGCCAAAATATATGTTGGCAATCATACTCCAAGTTTAATGGCCCCCTGGTACACATCTGAAGGTCTCATGACCGAGGTTTTACTGAACAGTAATAAATGACTTTCCCTAACAGAAGCTAGCCCCCAAGGTCCTGGAAACCTTGCTTCCAAATTCCTTAGAGATTTACACTATCCCTAACCCCCTCCCAACCTGAAGGTATATAATCAGTCACCCAACACAACCCCAGTGCAGCTCTTTCTGCCCACGGGTCCTGTCCCCATGCTTTTAATAAAATCACCTTTTTGCAACAAAGATGCCTCAAGAATTCTTTCTCAGCCGTCAGCTCCGGACCCCCACCCCCACTCAAAACCACATCACAACCAAAGAGACGAGAATCCTCTGAAACCACAGACAGATCCAAGGGTGTCAGGCCCACCTTTTATGCCCTGATAGCAGACAGTGCCTTGCCTGTGGCTGGCTGGACCAGCTCGGACTGTACCAGGCTCCAAGCAACGCGCTTCAAGTGCCTGACTCACGCAGCCCTCATGGTTCCCCAGAGAGGCAGCTTCTTTTATTCCTCCATTTTACAGATGAGGAAACTGAGGCAGGGAGAAGCTGAGACTGTTGCCCAAGATCACGGAGCTAGGAAAGTTAGCAACAGGTGGGTTTGGAGCCACGCACGCTGCCCTACAGCCTGGTCCCAGACAGCTTTATTGACAGAGATGTGTATCCGCAAAGAACCAGCCAGCAGAATTTCTGGTCAAAGGGGCCCCAGCAGCTAGGGCAAGGGTGATCCTTTCACTGCCTGGTTGCACACCAGCTAAAAATGCTAGGGAGTAGTGGGGCACCTGGGTGGTTCAGTCAGTTAAGCGTCTGACTCTAGATTTCCGTTCAGGTTGATGAGGTTTTGGAGTGGTGGGGTCCAGAGCTGATGGCCAAGAAAGAATTCTTGAGACACCGTTGGTGCAAAAAGGGGGGGTTATTAAAGCACCGTAACAGTGTCTGTGGGCAGAAAGAGCTGCCCTGGGGTTGTGATGAGTGACTGGTCATATACTATGGAGTTGGCGGAGGTCAAGTCAAAAGGGAGGCCTCCAGGAGGACTTTCACATGCTAAAGAGGACTCAGAAGATGCCAGGGGCCTTGCTATTGTCAAGCTAAGGGTGTTTTCCCTCTAGTAAGGCATTAACATGAAGACAGAAGGGAGTTCCTGGAGAAATGTTCTACTCTGTATTTGCCTCAAGTATTTGTCAATGAGCTGCAGGCTATAAGGAAATTTAATTTTACCTGCCATTTCCTTCTTGTCCCCCACATCACTACGGCGGGGAGGGTGATGTTGGGGTTCCAGGAAACTGAGTCTCTAGGTTTCTGGAGATCCGGCTATTGATAAGATGGCCTTTTTCTTGCAATTAACTAAGATTTGTAAACTGATCAAGACCCGGTGTCCTGAAGGACTGTGATCTCTATCAGTTAACCATTTGTTTCCTTTCCTTTCCCAGGAGAGCCTGGGGAATGTCACACACATCCCACCTGGGGCGTGCTAGCTGTGCATTGCCCTGTTTGCCTTGCGCTCCCTTATCAAGGTCATGGTCTCACGGTTTGTGAGTTCAAGCCCCACCTGGGGCTCCGCGTTGGCAGTGTGGAGCCTGGTTAGGATTCTCTCTCTCCCTCTCTCTCTCTGCCCCTCCCAGCTCACTCTCTCTCTCTCTCTCTCTCTCTCAAAGTAAATAAATAAAGTTTTTTTAAAAAAACCACAATTAAAAATGAAATGCTAGGTAACAGTAATCACGTCTTATTCTCCTCTGCTTCCCATGAGAAGAAAAAATTATTTCAGGAGGACAGTGAAGGATCCTGGGGCCCCCAAATAAAGGGTTTCTAAGCAGCTTCCCTTATACAATAAGCAGACCAAGGCTCTCTCCTTTGATGCGGTTTTGGAGTGGTGGTGGGGTCTGGAGCTGATGGCCAAGGAAGAATTCTTGAGACATCTTTGGTGCAAAAAGGTGAGTGTATTAAAGCTCGGGACAGGACCGGTGGGCAGAAAGAGCTGCAACGGGGCTGTGAAGAGTGACTGATGATATACTGGGGAGTTGGGGGAGGTAAAGCCAAATGGGTGGTTTCCAAAAGCGCTTTCATATGCTAAAAGCTAGACTATTCCTAAGATACCTGAGGCCTTGCTATTGTCAAGCTAAGGGTGTTTTCCCTCTAGTAAGGCATTAACATTACAACAGTAGGGAGTTCCTGGAGAAATGTTCTACTCTGCCTAGGCAGGTTATAAGGAAATTTAATTTTACCTGCCATTTCCTTCTTTGTTCCCCACATCACTATGGAGGGGAGGGTGAGGGTGGGCTCCAGGAAACTGGGTCATAGGTTTCTGGAGATCAGGCTATTGATAAGATTGCCTTTTTCTTGTAATTTACTAAGATATTTGGAAACCAATGGAAGCTCATGACTGTGATCTCTATCAGTTCACCATTTGTTTTCTCCTCTGCTTTAGCTTTAGGGCAGCCAGGAGTGACTGAGGAATGTCACACAAATCCCACCTGGGGTTGGGGGGGAGGGGCTTGCTAGCTTGGGCTTTGACCTCAGCTTGCCTTATGCTCCGACATCACCTTTGGGTCAGGGGATGGGAGAGGAGTGACTCTGTCCCTCCTGTGTCTCAGTATGTATGTCAAAGGCATGTGTATGTGCTGAGATCACCTGAGAAACTCAAACAGCTTTGAGTCCTTCCTCACTCTGTGAAGCTCATCCATTATACCTCTGTGGGTGCCTGCAGTCCCCAAGGAGCTGGGCTTATGGGCAGACAGACAGGCAAAACAGCAGGGCCACTAACTCAGCTGGGGAAGCAGGTCTGGGAGGACTTCTGGAAAGAGGTCATGTCCTAGGTGAATATATGTATATATTTTTTACATTTATTTATTATTGAGAGACAGACACAGAGCATGAGCAGGGGAGGGGGAGAGAGAGGGGAGACACAGAATCTGAAGTAGGCTCCAGGCTCTGAGCTGTCAGCACAGAGCCCGACGCGGGACTCGAACTCACGAACTGTGAGATCAAGACCTGCGCCAAGTCGGTCACCCAACCAACTGAGCCACCCAGACGCCCCTGAATATATATATTTTTTAATGTTTACTTACTTTTGAGAGAGAGAGAGACAGAGAGAAAGAGCATGGAGGGGGTGGGGGGTGCAGAAAGAGAGGGAGACACAGAATCCGAAGCAGGCTCCAGGCTATGAGCTGTCAGCACAGAGCCCGATGCGGGGCTCGAACCCACGATCCATGAGATTGTGACCTGAGCCAAAGTCAGGTGCTTAACCGACTGAGCCACCCAGGCGCCCCTCATCCTAGGTGAATCTTAAAGAGAGGAGTGTGACAGGAAAACCAGCTGGGGAGGGGAGCAGACTCCAGAAAGAGAGAGGCACAGAGAGGGAAACCAGCATGTGGGTGGGGAGTAGCATCAGAGATGACCTACCCTGAGGCTTCTGGTCAGGAAGACATGACAGGGGAGCCTGGAGTGGATGGCCGAGGAGAACTCTGAGGAGGAGTTGGACTTCATCCTGAAGATAACCAAGGAGCCATGAAAAGATGTTGAGCAGCTGAGTGTCAAGGTCAAACTTCTGTAGCCAGAGGCAGAGATTGGCATCCAGGAGACAAAAGTCCTGGAGAGATATGGACTAGCCAGCACCGGAGGAGAGCTGGTCAGCAAAACTGACAAATATGTATTAGGCACATACTATGTGCCAGGCATAGGTGTGGTTATAAACAGTAGTTAACAGAGTCCCTGTCTTCTTGAAGTTCAGCGTCAGGGGCACAGACATTTAAGAAATGCTCAAAAATGTACATAGAAGGGGCGCCTACGTGGCTCAGTCAGTTGAGCCTCCAACTTCGGCTCAGGTCTCAAGGTTCGTGAGTTCAAGCCCCGCATTGGGCTTCTATGCTGTCGGCACAGAGCTTGCCTCAGATCCTCTGTCTCCCTCTCCCTCTGGCCCTCCCCTGCTCGTGCATGCTCTCTCTCTCTCAAAAATAAACATTAAAAAAATAAAAAATAAAATAAGATAATCTTAGGTCCCATCAAGTGCTATTGATGAGGGAGCATAAAGCAAGCTGACACCCTTCAAGCACCGCCCCCCCACCCCCGCCCCAGGTGGGATGTGTGTGACATTCCCCAGGCACTCCTGGCTGCACAAGGACAAAGGAAAGGAAAGAAAACAAATGGTTAACCAATAGCACAGTCCTACAGGACTTGAGTTAACAAATCTTAGTTAATTACAAGAAAAAGGCCATCTTATCAATAGCCGGATCTCCAGAAACCTAGAGACTCAGTTTCCTGGAACCCCAACATCACCCTCCCCGCCGTAGTGATGTGGGGGACAAGAAGGAAATGGCAGGTAAAATTAAATTTCCTTATAGCCTGCAGCTCATTGACAAATACTTGAGGCAAATACAGAGTAGAACATTTCTCCAGGAACTCCCTTCTGTCTTCATGTTAATGCCTTACTAGAGGGAAAACACCCTTAGCTTGACAATAGCAAGGCCCCTGGCATCTTCTGAGTCCTCTTTAGCATGTGAAAGTCCTCCTGGAGACCTCCCTTTTGACTTGACCTCCGCCAACTCCATAGTATATGACCAGTCACTCATCACAACCCCAGGGCAGCTCTTTCTGCCCACGGGCACTGTCACGGTGCTTTAATAAACCCCCCTTTTTGCACCGACGGTGTCTCAAGAATTCTTTCTTGGCCATCAGCTCTGGACCCCACCACTCTAAAGGAATTGAATGGAATACTATGGGGCAGAATAATGGAGAGCTGCCTTAGCGGGTGGGGGGAGGGCCTTTGAGAAGGAGGTCACTTCAATTGAGACATGAATGACGGTCAGGAGGAAGCCATGGCAGGGTCTGGGGGAAGGGTGCTCCAAACAGGGAGATCTGGGAGTGCAAAGGCCCTGAGGCAGGAAGATACTGGAGTGTTTGAGGAACAGAAAAAAAGGTCAGCGTGGCTTAGATTAGGGAGCAAAGGTCAAGAACTGGGCGGGGGTCAAGCCACAAAGGACCTCATAAAACACGGAAAATGGAGTTTATTCTAGTTGCAATAGGAAGCTGAGAAAGTTTACAGAAGACCAGGGCAGTGGCAGTCCAGTGGGTAAATTCTGTATATTTGGGGGCTGAGACAACAGGAATTACTGATGGGTTGGATAGCAGGTGAAACCAAATCTTTGGAGGAATTTCGTGATGGACAGAGGCAGGAGAAGTGGAGGAGACTGGATTAAAGTGTGGCATTAGGGAGGGTTTTATAAAAGGACGATATTATAGACCATTTGCAATCTAATGGGAATGGTACTGTAGAGGATAAATTTGATGATGCGGGAGAGTGGCTAGCTGTGGGAGCAATGTGCTTAAGAAGGTGAAAGATGATGACCTTAAAAATAAAACTATCAGTTACCTTGCCGGCAAAAAAATGGGCTTATTCGGGAACAGCAGAGAATTACAACTGGAGACAAAGAAGCTACTGCAAAACCATAAGCAAATCCGCAGAATAAAAGAGAAGGCTCTTTTATAGAGGAAAGGGAGGAGCTGGGAGGGGCTGTCTTCATTAAACAAAAAGCCTATTTGGCGTAAACTAGGAGCTCAAAGTGTAGTGACTTCTCATTGGCTGAGTTGCGACAGCCTCTCATTGGCTGGGCTGTTGCGAAGGCGGGGCAAGAGAAACCTTCCTTCCACCTGCTAGAGAGTAAAGTAGCATTCAAGTGCCAGGTCCCTCTCTTCCTATTGGGTCTATAATTGACCATGGGTGGTAGGGCATGAGCGCTCCCCCTGCCTGCCTCCCCGCTCCATTCTGAACAAGATTTCCTTTCATGACTTTTCCCAAAGGGGATAGAATGCAGAGCACCTGAGCGGAGCCTGCCCTTGGCGCTGGTTTTCTCTTGCTGCTGTGAGAAATTACTACAGACTTGTAGTAAGGCTTACAGCAACACTCGTTTCTTATCTCACATTTTTCAAGGGGCAGAGGTGTGGGCCCAGTGTGGCTCTTGGTTCTGTGCTTAAGGTCTCACAAGGCTGAAATCAAGTGTGGGCAGGGCTGTCTGTGTTCCTTCCCAGATGCTCTGGGTTAGAATCCACTTGCTGGCTCATTCCCGCCGTTGGCAACATTCAGCTCTTGCTTTGTCTTCAAATCGGAAGTCTCACATCAAGTCCTCGTGGTCAAAAACCGACCTCTGTGCTCTGGAGCTGAAATATAACAGGAGGATGGAGTTTGGGGATAAAGAGGAACAATTGTATTAGTTTGCCAGGCAAAAGGAGGCTGCAGCAGGCTTAATGCCTTCAAAATTTGAATGACTTCAAATGCCTTCTAATGCTTTAGACCTGCCCAGGGTAAAAGGCTGAGGGGTTTTATAGGGAAATACAGGATCTGGGCAGTTTTGATAAGAATCTGGTACGCTTCAGTCACGTGTGTCATGTCTTCGAGATGATCTTATAACTGGCACTGGCACGGGCCATCCAAGCCTCATTATTAAGTATCAATACCAAGTTCCAGAACAAAGCATTCTACAGAAAAACAGGTGAAGGGGAGGGGGGAGGCCTCAAGAATGAGGGAGAAGGGGGCACCTGGGTGGCTCAGTAGGTTAAGCGTCCAACTCTTGATTTAGGCTCAGGTCCTGATCTCACGGTCGTGAGATTGAGCCCCGCATCCAGCTCCACGCTGAGCATGGAGACTGCTTGGGATTCTCTCTCTCTCTCTCTCTCTCTCTCTCTCTCTCTCTCTCTCCCCCCCCACCCCTCCCCCACTTGTGCACACACTCTCTCAAAAAAATTAAGTGCGGAAGAGAAACATTTGTTCAGTTTCAAGTCCCCCTTCCTGAAGAATTAGTGTGTCCACCTTAATTTCTATCCACCTTGACATTTCTAGAGCGATTCCATTCTTACACTCCGGATCTCTCCAGCTTCCCTTTCTGCTGCATCTCTCTCACTTCCTCTTCTGCCAGCAGCCACAGAAAGTTCTCTGCATTTAAGAGCCCACATGTGTGGATCAGGCCCTCCTGGAACACCTCCCTTTGTACGGTCAACTGTACCATAAAACACAGCACCACCATGGCAGTGATGTCTCATCAGATTCACCAATTCTGGGGATTCGGATGTGGGATCTTGGAGTTAGGGAGGCATTCCTAGGAATTCTGCCCACCCAGCCTTATAACAGCAGGACCTTCTTTTTTGTTTTTCTTTTTGAGAGAGTGAGAGCGAGCAGGGAGGGGCAGAGAGAGAGGGAGACAGAGGATCCGAAGTGGGCTCTGTGCTGACAGCAGAAAGCCCAATATGGACTGAGCTAAAGTCAGATGCTTCACCAACTGGGCCACCCAGGTGCCCCAGAACCGCAGGGCCTCCTTGCACTGTAGCAGATGGCATGGCAGAATGTGTGAGGGCAAACCTACGGGCAGACTGGCGGGGTTTGCCCTCAGAGGCACATAGGCTGCTGAGGCACATGCCTGAGCCTGATGGCAGTTCCAGAACCATCAAGAACCCGGGCTCCTTCTTTTTGCTCTGCTATCGTCAAGTCAGGGCTATTCCTCATGGACCAAGATGGCTTTCCCTGCCCTCTGCAGCCAGTGGAAAGCAGAACTGATCACTTCTTCCTCTTTCCCCATTGGCCTACACTTGGTCACATGACTACACTGAAAGGCAAAGGAGGCTGGGAAATATAGTCTTTAGCTTGGCGGCCACATGTCCAGCTAAAATTCTATTTGTGTGAGAGAAAGGAAGAGTGGACACTGAAAGACAATGGTCATCCCGGAGTCAGCTTGTGAGGCCATGACATTGAGAGTATAAAAGGACCATGATAAGGCCACTGGCCTGGAGATCTCGATGAGGTCAGAGAAGGACCAGAGCAGGTATGCTCAAAAACTTGTGCTGGAATGGAGAGGTATAGTCAAGGGGTGGGGCACTTGAATCAAGGGTTGGAGGAGGGGTGGTTGCTGGTGATGGCCAGTCTGGGGTAGGATTGTGAGGGTGAGTGGCAGAGGGCAGGAGTACAGTGCAGGGAGAGGCCAACGGACTGTGAGGCCAGGGGGACCAAGGGTCATCCACGTGGATGCTAGAATTACAGAGAGTGAGGGCAGTGTTCATGGTGGACAGGAAGTCATGTACCCGAAGTGGGGGTCACCCAGACGAGGAGTGACCAGGATGGGGAGCTGCTGGCAGGAGTAGGTGGCCTGGTAGACAACAAGCATCAAGAAGGAGCAAGAGGATAGGGTCCTAGGGAAGAGCTGGGTTTCCATTCTAGAAGTGGAGAAGGATGTGAGAGGAGAAAGGGGAGTGGTGAGGGTTGCTTGAGAGAGGTGGAAAGCAAGGCCAGAGGAGGGGGACATAGAGTGAGCAGAGAGCCACCCAAAACGGGACGAAGTCTACAGATATGTGGGAGGCATTTGGCCAGCTTGGAGGCCAATGGGATATGAGAGTGGGGAAGAGAGGACATCCCTAATGGTATCCCAGGTTTCTGGCTGGGTGATGGGGTGGACGAAGCTGGCCCTCCCTAAGGTGGAGAACACTGAGAAGGGCTGGCGTTGGGGAAAAACAACCAGGTTTAGGCCATGGTGGGTGTGATCACCCTGTAGGACACTCAGAGGGTTTGTCCAGGAGTTACAGGATACCCAGGTCTGGGCTGGCATTGGAGATGGGTAGGCGAGCAGTGCAGCTGGACTGGAAGCTAAGAGAGAACACACAGGACTGAGGTAGGACTTGGTGCCTGTGGGACGTAGCAACTGTATCTGGGATGGTCGTCATCCCAAGGGGATGAGGGGAATGGGCAGGGAGCATGCTGTGGTATTCAAAACATGCACACACACATACACACACGCACAAGATCTTTCCAGAATATAAGAGGTCATAAGCATGTACAGGAATTGAGAAGAAGGAAGGGGCCAGACAGAAGAGGCCTCCACATATAGAGAGTGGGGGGTGACCTGGTAAGGAGCCTGAAGGGGCAGGAATGGAGAATGCCTCAGTTTCCCCACAGGGAAAATGGTGTAATAAACCAGGCCAGCCAACTTGGGTTGGCCTGGAAGGAGGAGTCTCCCCACCTCAGGAAGCCCCAAGAGCTGTCCCCCTCCCACCCTCAGCCCCCACAAAGGCCTGTCTGACCGAGATAAGGAGAGCAAGGCATGTTCCTTATGCCCAAAGAGTCCTTAAATAAAAGGTGCCACATCCATACAATGGAGTCATGGCGAATGCTGGTGACATATGTGGGTGTTTCACAGGTGGGAGGAGAAGATTCCAGAAGAGCATGGGCCCCAAGTGACCTGATTTGGGTAAGAAAAAAAATACACACAGGGAAAAAGTAAAAGGCAAGCCTGCTTGGTATTAGAATTGAGAGAACATTTTATTGTCTCTTTCCTGCTCATCTGAACGCTCAATTTTTCCACAACAAAAATGAGTTCTCATTTGTCCCCTTTTTTGTTTTTTTTAGTTGTACATGCTAAAAATAAGAAGGCGATCTCAGAGGGCCAAGAGGAAGAAAGAGCGTGGGCCCAACTAGGTCAGGTCAGGTCAGGGAACACAGCCTGGGGGCTGTGGGACCCCCACTCACCGGGACTCCTTCCCCAACTGCTGTAAACTCATGCAGGCAGAGGGAGATGGGACAAGGCCAGGCGTTCACAAGTGGACCTCCAAGGGAGGGTCCATGGAGGCCGAGGTTCCCGTCTGGGGTCCAGGCTCTACTGAGAATGTTCACCAAGTACCTGCCAGGGGACCCCACCTGGAACAAGCAATCTCCACAGCAGGCATGATTCCAGGGGCCCGAATGACACCTTTCCCACCCTGCTCTGGGCCAGGCATCAGAAGGTCGGGGAGGCTGGCCCTTTGGCAGGTGCATGGTAAGAAATAAGAAGGCCTTGGGGCGCCTGGGTGGTTCAGTCCGTTGGGCGCCCGACAGTTGATTTTGGCTCAGGTCGCGATCTCACAGTTCATGGGATCGAGCCCTGAGTGGAGCTCTTCGCTGACCTCGCGGAACCTGCTTGAGATTCTCTCTCCTCCTCTCTCTGCCCCTCCCCCCTCACATGCCCGCTTTCTCTCTCAAAATAAATAAACCTTAAAAAACAACAAATATAAAAATAAATAAGTAAACTAAACAAGAAGGCCCCCATTCTCAAGCCCCCCTCTCCCCACCCCCCGCCCCGCCCTGGGCAAGGATAGTTTGGATAGTTTGTCACAGTTTGTTTTACCGAAATGAGGTATTACATTACACTCAATACAATGGAAATTCCTTCAACACAATTCATGCAGTTTTATGTCACTTAATGTAATGTCAGTATCATATCCCGGGGTGTGAATGCACCAGTACCTATCCCTTTTGCTTCTGGCTCTTTGCTACCATTAACAACACTGCTTTGGGTATTTAAAAACAAAAACAAACCCAATCCCAGGTGTCCTAGGACCAGAAGTCTGCTCAGAAGCCCGGGGCCACCGTGACAGGTGAGGCTCTTGGTGAGCCAGGGCTCCCCTCAGAGCTGCCTGCCAGCATGCGGCATCCACACAATGAGGGGTCAGGTTAGAAGAGGACCAGGGTCCCCCCTGCGGATGGGATCGGTCAGAGTCAAAGCACTGGCTCCCTCCTGCAATCACCCGGCACAAACTGAGGACCCGCAACGTGCAGGCACTGACCCGGGCACTGTCACGGGACCGCGGAGACGGTTCCCGCCCTCAGGGACCCCTGTGCAGTTGAGGAAAAGGCAGATGACAGATACACACAAGAATGGGAGCAATGCCATACCTTGAAGTGGCCTGGGAGTTGCCAGATGCTAAAAAAATAAAACACCCACATTCCATGTGAACACAGGAATGCTCCTGTGGGTCTAGGGTAGTGTGTAAACGGGGTGTTTAATGTTGTTTTTTTTTTTTTAATGTTTATTTATTTTTGAGAGAGAGAGAGAGAGAGACAGACAGAGCGTGAATGGGGGAGGGCAGAAAGAGAGGGAAACACAGAATCCAAAGCAGGCTCCAGAATCTGAGCTGTCAGCACAGAGCCCGACGCGGGCCTCGAACTCATGAACAGTGAGATCATGGCCTGAGCAGAAGTCAGACTGAGGCACGGTCTAAATATAATGCAAATTAAAAATGGTCTCTAGCTAGAGACCAGTGTTTGATGGAAACTGAGCCCCAGACTGCAGTGTCCTGTGAAAAACAGGGTTCAGCAAAGCGTTAGAAGGCGCTAAAGACACAGGGGAACCAAAAAAGCGACTTTCTCCCTGGCCTATTCCGAAGAACCGAAGAAAATGAAAACCCACGTCGTTCTCCCCCTGTGGGGTTCTCAGCCCATAGGAGCTGCCCAGCCCACACCCCGTGTATGCAAGCAGGACAGACATCATCGCTCCCATTTTACAGATGAGGAAATCTGAGATTTGGAGGAACAGCCAGCAAAGTCACTCAGCTCCAAGGCCTCTTCTTCCTGGAAACCTTCCCCACCGCCGGGGACCTGGTGAGGGGCCTCCTTGGTCCTCCCACAGACCCTGAACTGAGGCCCAGTGAGGCGCTGGTGGCACATAGCGTACCTTGAGGGACCCCCTTCCATAAACTGGGGTCGACTTACCGTTCTGGGCCCAAGCCCGCTGGATCCCTGAGTGCCCGCTGCCCCCGCAGATAGGGCCCCCCAGCGGCTGCATTCAGGGGATAAGCCAGGCTATTTTCATCACTTCCTTCCTCCCACTCGAGCAGCGCCCACCATCTGCCGCCTCACATCCAGCTGCCAACTCAGCCTCCACCAGGACAGTTCAAACCACAGAAGAGGGTGCCGACTGCAGGCCTCACAAGTAAGTGGCCCTCCCTATTACCCATCGCCCCCTCTCACACACACCCCCGCACCCAGGTAGGACAATGGGACAGGGCCTGGCAGGGGAGGCCAGCCACCGAGGCCTGCCTGTGTCCCACCTTCAGCTCTCCGCTCCAGATGGGGCTGGGCGGGGGGCACTCGCTCTGAGACACTGGCTCCTTGGTTTATTCAACCCAAATTCACAGGAAGCCTGTGCGGGCCAGGCCCTGGTGGGGAGGGCCTGTCTTAGGAAGGGGAAACGCTCGTAGGGAAGTCACCTGGAGCTCACGAGGCCTGAGTTTGAGTCTGTTCTCTGACCCTGCACAAGTCACGCTGGGTGACCCTGCACAAGTCACGCTCCGTCCCTGGGCCTCAATTTCCCCAACTCTGAGCATTAGCCTAGATGCATGGCTTCCCACAGGGAACCTCTTCTGTTCTCCTTCCCTGTCTGCGCCTCAGCATCCAGTTTTCAGCATTGGCTTTCACCTAAGAGTTCACTCGGCCTCGGGGCGAGCTGTTTGGCATGGTTGGGAGGAGGTGTGGGCTGTGAAATTCACACTGGCTGCCTGACC
Organism: Panthera uncia; assembly: GCF_023721935.1. Lineage (NCBI taxonomy): Eukaryota > Metazoa > Chordata > Mammalia > Carnivora > Felidae > Panthera > Panthera uncia. Next base: position 54,623,431 of record NC_064816.1, read on the forward strand.
CCAGGCTTAGAGGTAGGAGGGCTGGGAGGAGCTTGGGAGCCAGGGGTTGGAACTGGGAATCACGTAGCAGGCATCAGCGCCCCTCACCCATGAACTGGGGGTGGGGTCTCTGTTAGGGGCCAGGAGGTCCCTTCCCAAGAAACTTCATACCCTTCCTCCCGTCCCCCATCACAGCCACGCTCACCATCCTGCCTTCTGAGTGTCCAGTGAGGCTCAGCGAGGCCTGGGTGGGACGCATTACACTTGCTTCTGTCTTCACCACCCCATTTCAACACAGGAGAAAGTTGAGGCCTGAGAGCGGAGGTGAGTGGTCCCTTGTCTCAGGTTCGATCCCCCTAGCCCTTGGCATGGGGTGGAGGCTGCCGGGCCCTCCCTCACCCTCCCTCACCTCACGGCCACCCTCCCCACAGCCAGCCTGCCAATGCCTGCCTGGGGGGCCCTGTTGCTGCTCTGGGCTGCCGCAGAGGCCACCAAGGACTGCCCGGCGGAGTGCACCTGCCAGGCCCTGGAAACCATGGGGCTGTCGGTGGACTGCAGGGGGCGGGGGCTCACAGCCCTGCCCGCCCTGCCCACCCAGACCCGCCACCTCCTGCTGGCCAATAACAGCCTTAGCTCCGTGCCTCCGGGGGCCTTCGACCACCTGCCCCAGCTACAGGTCCTCGACGTGACACAGAACCCCTGGCACTGCGACTGCAGTCTCACCTACCTGCGTCTCTGGCTGGAGGACCGCACGCCCGAGGCCCTGCTGCAAGTCCGCTGCGCCAGCCCCAAGCTCGCCACCGCCCACCCCCTGGGCCAGCTCACGGGCTATGAGCTGGGCAGCTGCGGCTGGCACCTGCAGGCATCCTGGGCCTACCCGGGCTTCTGGCAGGACGTGGCACTGGTGGTCGTGGCCACGCTGGGCCTGGCTCTCCTGGCTGGCCTGCTGTGCACCGCCACAGAGACCCTGGACTGAGCCCGGGGCCCCCAGGGTCACTCCCCCCAGCCTGAGCCCCCAGTAACCCAAAATAAACTGCTCAACCATTGTCTCCAAGCTCAGAAAAATTGTGTTTCCTCTCGGTACCCAAGTCTGGCTCCTTCTGGAAACCTGGGTCCGTTTTGTTATAACCTGATATCAACTGGGGCTTCTCTGTCCCCCAGGTTCCTAGTAAAATGGGCTGTTCCACCTCCCCCACACCAGCCACCCCCAATTCCACCATCTGTGGACATCCCGAGCCCTTCTTCGGTGCCTGACAGGTCCCAGGACTCCGGTCCGCACGCTCTCCTCTGTCCCGGCGCCCACATGTGACACTCTGGAGGGCCCAGGCGAATTTCACATCAACACGTGGCTCCCGTCCAAATTCTGCAGAAAGCTGGCTCTCACGACACAGCAGTGAGCAAGCGGGAGGCGCAGAAGACCCCAGGCAGGTGGGAGGAGTTTCCATCTCTGTGACAGACATACCTTGAAAGGCACACCACCGTGTCCAAAACAGCCTTTTGTGTCCTGGCCACAAAGACACCTGCTTTTCCAGCCCCATCCTTTCTCATCTTCTCCTGCAGGCCTTCTCTCCTTTCCTCCTCTCTCTATCCCTCTTTCTTCAGAAACAAAAGTGGGGCTCCTGGGTGGCTCAGTCGGCTCAGCGTCCAACTCTGGCTCAGGTCATGACCTCACGGCTTGTGAGTTCGAGCCCCACGTCAGGCTCTGTGCTGACAGCGCAGAGCCTGGAGCCTGCTTCAGATTCTGTGTCTCCCTCTCTCTGCCCCTCCCCCCCAAATATAAATAAACATCTAAGGCATTTTTAAAAAAGAAACAAAAGAAATTTTTCCCTTTCTCATGGAAACAACTCCAGGTACTGACATCAGACACCTCAAACTCTGGAGTCCCACCTCTACCCCAAGCAATGGTCACCAAATTCTTCAAACAAGACTCTTCTCTCCCTCAGAGGATTCTGGTGCCAGCAGTTAAACTAATAAAACATTTCTCCACTGTATGAGAGTGTTTCCAGGTCTGTTACGGCCAATCCGAATCCAAATATAATCACCCCAAGGTCCTTCCCTCGAGGAGATCCTGCATGTGGTGGGCCTGGGGCTCAGAGGGTACCATAAGGAAGGTCAGGTAGGCACAGAGCACCATGGGAGGGCACTGAGCCACAGAGCTGAGGCTGGAGCAGGAGGCCCGAACTCGGGGGCGGGGGTGAGCTATAGGGAGAGACTGTGGCAAACCCCGACAGCCCATGTTCCATCTGTGCTGCCCTGTGCAGATGTGAACCCTGTCTTCCCATTCGTCTGGAGAGATCGGAAATGTACATCTGTATGTGAAATCCCAACCTCAGTGTTGGCAAGTAAATCCGGAAAAAAATACATCTACATCAACAGGACACATAAAATACATTGATTGACTGGATGGAGTCCGTAGGCTGAGAGTCTGTGAATTTTACAGTCGGGATCAGCTGGAACGGGGTGGCCTTGGGAAGCAGGAAAAGCTGGCATCTCCCCACAGGGCACTTAGTAGGTGTGCAGCCCTGAGTGAACCACCCGCCATGGGGCCTTCTTATATGCCCCGTGAGGAGGGCACTGCTCCCCCACACCGGATGGAGGACACAGCCCCAGGGCCCACGACACTCTCTTCACAGGTGTGATCTCAGACAGGTCCCCTTTCGTACCTGAAAAGTGCCCCCTTGACAGCTTCCTCAAACTAAGGCCCTTCAGCAACCCCAGGGCCCCCCATGTAGGGTGCCCCTAAATCCTGCTACTGCCCCTTCCTGAGGCCCACACATGCAGCCACAGCTCTGGCACAGTAGTGATCATAAGCCTTGATCCTACTGGCCAAGCAGCTGGTCCCATGAGACCCTGCCAGAAGCCCAGACAGCACAGCATCGTCAATGCAGAGGGTGACGTCCCCGCGGAGGTAGGGAGGGCAGGGATCTCCCGAGGTGGATGGCGGATTCACACGAGAATCCCCAGGGAAACAGGTGCGCTGGGAAACTCAATTGGCCACCTCCGTTGTCCCCATGGTCTTTGTCCCAGGCCAGCAAGGTGGCCACCACAGCGCCACGCGCATAGTCCCCACCCACTCCACAGCCACCAACCCAGCATCCACAGATCCCGTCACCACGGCCGACCATCCGCCGGCCACCACTGTCTCCTACGGGTCGGCCACAGCCACAGACATCAGGTGACACTGCCCACCTCCTGCCCCGCCGGCCCCCTACTGCTTCTGTCACCTCTAGCACCAAACAACCAGGGACCTTGGCCCCATCATAAGCAAAATGTCATCTCTGTCACCATTGTCAATCTATCCCACGGTCACCCTGACGTCATCCTCATGACCATCTCCCTCATGAGAGTTTTCAAAATCAAGCAGCACGTGGAGAATTCGCTAAGGTGACTTTCACCAGCTGCTGACCCCCTTGCCGCCTCGGCCTTCTGCCCCTGCTCCAAGGCTCCTGCTCCACTCGGTTTCTAGGGCCTGCTCAGAGCCCTCTGCTGGTCCTCTGCAATCCTCTGGCCAGTGGGTGAGCAGAGAGACCAAAGAGGAAAGCGCGGATGTTCGTGGCCGGGCCTGGAAGTGGTAGGGAGGGCCTTTGCAAGCAGCTGTTGTCTGGAACCAGCCACCGGCCCCGCCCTAACCACAAGGGAGGCCTGGAACTGCTCCCCCTGTGTGCCCAACCGCAGCAGCAGGCAGGCATCTGGCCACTGCCGGCCCCACCCGGTCTACGCAAAGGTAATGGCACTTGATCAGAAGGCAGGCACACTGTAGAGAGGGAATCTGTGAAGCCTGGGCGGTCTCAGGGGCACACGCCGAGTTTTGGCCCTGAGCCACAGCCAGACCCAGCCCCTAACACGGTGCCCATCTCATGTGTTTTGCATACACACTTAACTACACCTCCTGTAAGTGCATGTGTGCACAGAGTCTCCTAAGACTCTATGGCCCAGCCAGGACCCTCACCGTCTCCAGCCCCTGAGGTTGACACGTCAAACCTGATAAGAGTGAATTCCTTGTCCGGCAAAGGATGCACTCCATTTCTTGAAAGCGGCCTGAGCCAGCCCCTGTGCATGTGGCTGAGATGGCAGAGAGAAGGTGGAAGGCTCTGCCCTCCCCGGGCTCCGCTCCAAAGGGGGACGCTGAGTCCGGGGCCTGAGGAATCTTCTAAGAACAGCATCTGACTTGACAGAAACCCCTGGCCTCTGAATGTCAGCTTTCTTAACAGCTCTGGGGCCAGAATCCTCATTTTAAATCACTACAGGCACTATGTCTTAAAATCTTGGGAAAGTTTTGTTTCTGTAGATAGATCTCTAACCAAGTGGGTTAAATTCAGAGAGGAAAGCAAAACTGTAATACTTTCTTTCTTTTTGTGTGTGTGTGTTTATTTAGTTTTGAGAGAGAGAGACAGAGTGTGAGCAGGGGAGGAGGAGGAGACAGGGGGAGACACAGAATCCGAAGCAGGTTCCAGGCTCCGAGCTGTCAACACAGAGCCCAACGAGGGGCTTGAACCCACGAACTGTGAGATCATGACCTGAGCTGAAGTCGGACGCTTAACTGGCTGAGCCACCCAGGCACCTCTATTTTCTTTTTTAATGTTTATTTATTCTTGGGAGACAGAGAGAGAGAAAGAGAGAGAGAGAGAGAGAGAGAGAGCGAGCATGAGTGGGGGAGGGGCAGAGAGAGAGGGAGACAGAATCTGAAGCAGGCCCCAGGCTCCAAGGTGTCAGCACAGAGCCCGATGCGGGGCTCGAACCCACGAACCGTGAGATCATGACCTGAGCTGAAGTCAGACGCTTAACCAACTGAGCCACTCAGGTGCCCCAAAACTATATTACTTTCTTAATAAACACACACACACACACACACACACACACACACACCAAAACAAAACAAAACAAAACAAAAAAAACCTCGGGGTTGTGAGGGCAACAATACAGAAGGAGCCAGATGGAGCCCCGGATCAGCCCTATTGATCCTGTCCTGTTTGTGTTCAGACTGTTAGAGGGACATAGATTTAGTCCTATTCCTTTCTTTTAGATCTTTGTACCCCTATTAAGTAGAAAACAAATATGAGGTTTACAACGATATCGTGAAAAGAGAGGTCGGGCTCTGAGGTTCATCCAACCTGCTGGGTTCTTTATCTGATGCTTCAGGGTGCTGACTTGTTAGTGAAAACAAAAGCATGAATACATGCATTTGACGTTTCAGAGTCTAAAAGAACTCCGCACACCTGCATCGCAAGCTGAATGACTATTCCTTCCTCTGAGTTCAGAAAGTTTGACTTACCATACAGAAAGTCTTTGTATATTTATGCAGTATCTTTCAACAAACACGGATAATTGTATTCTGTAATTGAAGCCTTTAAAAAGTCGACAGTGAAGACTCAGGGGTGGGGAGTTTGGGGAGCTGTTGAAGGCGTGTAGAGTTTTGTTTTGCAAGAACTAAGACGAAGAAGCTCTGGAGGTGGATGGTGGCAATGGTCGCACACCCACGTGAATATACTTAACACTCCGGAACTAGACACTTAAAAAAGCTTAAGATGGTAAATTTTATGCTATGCATGTGCTATCACAACTTTTTAAAAGAAATCTAGAGGGGCGCCTGGGTGGCTCAGTTGGTTGAGCATCCGACTTCGGCTCAGGTCATGAACTCGCGGTCCGTGAGTTCGAGCCCCGCATCGGGCTCTGGGCTGACAGCTCAGAGCCTGGAGCCTGTTTCAGATTCTGTGTCTCCCTCTCTCTCTGCCCCTCCCCCGTTCATGCTCTGTCTCTCTCTGTCTTAAAAATAAATAAATGTTAAAAAAAAATTAAAAACAAAACAAGTACAGCGAACTGTCTCTGAGGACACATGGTCTGGAAATGGAAAGAGGTACCCGTTCAAGAACCGCAACACTCAGTCCTCCCAGATTAGTCTCTAAATTCAATGTCATCCCAATCAAAATTTTTGCTATAGAACCTGACAAATGAGGGATGAGACCGGCGTCACTGGAACCTCCTTATCAATCCTCGTGAAAGGTTTAAGCAGAAAGTCAGATAAAGCCAGAGCGGCAGCTTGGAGGGGCGTGGGTGAGGCGGACAGAATTTTCCCCAGACTGCTTACGCTGAGCATGCTGACCACATGGGACAGACAGCTCTCCCTGCCTCAAGCCCCATGGAAGTTATTAGATGATTGTAAAAAAAAAAAAAGGGTAAGTTCAAGGGATACAGGAGTACTGATGTGTAGGGGCACTTGTACCCCAATGTTTACAGCAGCACTCTCAACAATAGCCAAATTATGGAAAGAGTCTAAATGTCCATCAACTGATGAATGGATAAAGAAATTGTGGTTTATATACACAATGGAGTACTACGTGGCAATGAGAAAGAATGAAATATGGCCCTTTGTAGCAACATGGATGGAACTGGAGAGTGTGATGCTAAGTGAAATAAGCCATACAGAGAAAGACAGATACCATATGTGTTCACTCTTATGTGGATCCTGAGAAACTTAACAGAAACCCATGGGGGAGGGGAAGAAAAAAAAAAGAGGTTAGAGTGGGAGAGAGCCAAAGCATAAGAGACTCTTAAAAACTGAGAACAAACTGAGGGTTGATGGGGGGTGGGAGGAGGGGAGGGTGGGTGATGGGTATTGAGGAGGGCACCTTTTGGGATGAGCACTGGGTGTTGTATGGAAACCAATGTGACAATAAATTTCATATATTGAAAAAAAATGTAAAAAAAAAAAAAGGGTAAGTTTCCAAGGATGGGTTAATAGAGGAGACAACAGTAGGAAAGTGATGCCCACAAGCTTCTGTAAGACGGACAGTGGACAGAGGAGTCACCACTGCCTCAGCAGGTGACAGGAGGCTCCCCCCATGGCCTGCACTGGGACCACCGAGGAGGGGCCGCGGCGTCGCCCCACTGAACCCCCAGGAGGCTCCATGCTCCCCTGTTGCAATTGTGATGTGACTCTTATTCAGAAATGAAACAAAAGAATTAAAAAAAAAATTTAATGTTTCTTTACTTTTGAGAGGGAGAGAGAGATGGAGTGTGAGCGGGGGAGGGGCAGAGAGAGAGGGAGACACAGAATCCGAAGCAAGCTCCAGGCTCTGAGCTGTCAGCACAGAGCCCAACGCGGGGCTCAAACCCACGAACCAGGAGATCATGACCTGAGCTGAAGTCGGACGCTCAACCGACTGAGCCACCCAGGCACCCCTCTCATCAGATTTATTACTTATTTCCCATATGAGCATGTACCCATATGTACCTGTGTCTATAGCTAGATATAGGTATATAGTTACACACACTTATGTAATATGTATCAATAGGATACATATAAAATACGTTATGTATATATATATATACATATATATATATATATATATAAAAGATAGTTCCATTTTTAAGATTTATAAAAGAAAGAAAAGAAGGAGGAAGTTCTTCATAGCTCTATTTTAACACAATCGCTGTTAACATTTTCATGTCCGGACTTTCTTGTTTACATCAGTCGGAACACTTCTTTACTTGGGTACTCTGGATCGTTTGCTGACTATTGCATCATATTTTTGAACGTTACATTGTTTTCCTGACTCTTCTGAAGTATATATATTATGCCTTTCTATTACAAAGATAGTAGATATTGATTATGGAAGACTGGAGAGTGTAGAAAGGCAGAAGGAAGACCCAAGCTCCCCAGCCCTTCACTGAGAGATGGTCCTACATTTCCAGCATTCCAACATACTGTCTAAAATACTCTGCAGCGAGGGATGGCTACCTCCTGGGTCCCCCTCATATGGGAATAAGGCTATCATGGATATTCCTGTGCGTAGAGGTTTTATTGTTTTTAAGAATCATTCCTCGAGGGGTGCCCGGGTGGCTCAGTCAGTTAAGCATCTGACTCTTGATTTTGGCTCAGGTCATGATCTCATGGCTCATGAGATCGAGCCCCACATCGGGTTCTGTGCCGACAGCACGGAGCCTTCTTGGGATTCTCTCTCTCTGCCCCTCCCCTGCTTACATGCGCACAAACTCTCTCTCTCTTGCTCTCAAAGTAAATAAGTAAACTTAAAAAAGAAAAAGATGTGTTCCTTGAGATAGATCCCTGTAAGTTTTCCGTTCTTTTCAGACCTGTCCACTTAGAATTGAGTCCCTTTCGTCGAATCTAAACCTGAGTACACGGCACTGTCACTGCAGCCACAGTCCCACCCGACGAAACCCAAGGGGTCCCCCCAGGATTTCAGGGGGGTCAAGGCACGACCCTACAGCACCACATCGAGGCCTCGCATCTCATCTCTGCCGTTCACTGGATGTGCATTTGAGGCAAGGCCTCAAATTCTACGTGAATTCTCTTGTGAATCCGTATGTTTTCCAACTGGAAGGTCTACAGCTTAAAGGGGTCACAGATCCAGACAAGACCCAGAACCCGCATCAGGCACGAGCTCAAATGTTGCCAGAGGGGGTTGGAGTATGATGGAAGAGTGCTGGGTGTCAGGTGATCTGGCCATCAGAATCAGACCCTGCCACTAGCCCTTTGCCTCTGATGTCCTTTGCCTCTGTGCAGAGGACAGAAAACATTCTTCAGGGGTAAACGGGCAAGAACCTTCGGCTCTTCTTTTTTAGGAAGAAACTAAAAACTTCTGAGGCACAAAGACCTGCCCAGGGGACACATGAGTGGGGTGGGCAGGCGGTGCAGACCAGGGTTCCTCAAACTGTAACTTGCATGCAGATCCCTTGGGGAACTTACTGCAATCTAGGTTCTGACTCAGGAGCTCTGCTGTGGACGCTGAGATCCCGTGTTTCTAACCGGCTCCCGGATGACGCCGGGCTGGCGGCCCGCGGACCACACGTTGGGCATAAGGTTGGAGCATGTTGGCCAGGAGCTAACTCACCAGCCCCCTGACCACCCTCTCTGTCTCCTGGCCTCCTTTGCTGGGTCCGCGCCTCCTGATGTCCCCTCAACCCTGCACACGGGGCCTCCAGTTCCCTGGTGGACACCGTCATCACTGTGCTGGTGAGGAAGCAGCTTTGAACCGGCAACCCCCACGTCTGCGGCTGGCTCCCCAGGAATCGTACTGAGGCCATGGCTGCAGCAGGACTCGAGGTTCAGAACCGCTGCAGGGGACAGAGTCCCGAAGCACACAGCCCACGTGGGGGAGGGCTGGGACTGTCCGGGCTCCGTCCAGGGCCGAGGTGGGCGGGCAGAGCCGTCCTCGCCACACCCCCGGGCTGGCCCGCGTGAAGGCACACCACGGATGTCCAGGAGGCGCGAGTGGGAGCCCAGCCTGCCATCCGGGCTGGGTCTTTTCTTTCCAGGGTGGGGAACCGACGGCAGCGATGGGGTACAGCCCTCTCTGGGGCTGTGTGTGTGGGAGGGGGTTCCCCACGTTCTAGAGGGCTCCTAGGAGTAGCTGGGAGTGAGTGTCAGGACCAAGCAAGGGGGCGACCCGGTCGGTCAGTGCATGGCCTGCTTTAGGAAGGTGTGTGGAGACCGGAGGCAGGAGCCAGGTCAGGCAGAGGCTGGGCAGAGACTGGCTGGGGTGGGGAGGGGCCGTGTGGGGAAAGGGACAGAGGACGAGGAGAGGGGATGTGACTCGAGAAGAGGGGATGTGACTTGGGTGAGGGCACCCTGCTTCCTGGCTTTCCCAAAGGAAGGGTGGCGCAGTCCCTCCTCAGCTGAGCCCCTGGCTGAATGTGTGGTCGGGGGTGGGGCTTTGGGGGCCCCCCGGGGGGGGGGGGGGCGCTGGGACCAGACTCCGCTCTGGGACCTAGGACCCAGCCCCAGCTTGGTCTGGGACAGGGGCTCAGGAGCCAACTTACTGGGGGCTTTGAGTGAGTCCCTCAGGCCCCTGGCCTCACTCTCCGTTTCCAAGCCCAGGACGTTGTCCCAGGGTCTGGCAGTCCCATGGTGCGGGCAGAGGCAAGAGAGGGCCCTCAGCACAGCCTCTGGGAGCCACGTGGTGGCCCGGCTCAGACCACCCAGTTAGGGGTTTTTCTTCCAAGGGCCACATGCAGGCTTGGGGCCGCCCTGCATTCAAGGACACCAGGAAATTCAAACAACAGGTATCTCTCCCTGGAAAAGGTCACGGAAGAGACTGCGGTGTGGCCCCTCTGGAACGCCCAGGGCTCCAGGCCCGCCTCCGTCATTCAGTCCGTGGAATTCACAGGTTTCAAACCTCTGGGACAGAGTCAGAGTGTCACTGCTCCTGTCCTTCAGTTTCCAAAGTCCCACCCAGCTGGGATCTCCTGGTGGCTTCCCAGGATGCAGGCAGGACAGGAATTCGTGTCCCACGTCTGAGGAAGCTGAGGCTGGGTGGAGAAATGACTTGCCTAAGGTCACACTAGTCATAGCGGACCTGGGATTGGAATGGAGGTTGGTCTGACCCCCATGTTGTCAGCGTGTCTCAGAGCCAGGCTGCCAGACTGGGTACAGTTACTACCTGGCCACCGTGCACAGTCACGCTATCGTCATCTGGCCCCTGTGTCAGCATAGGCCCCCTTCTGAGAATGACCGGGGACAGATCCCAGATGGCCTCGGCGGGCTATGGTTCCTGGTGGCAGGGGCCCCATTCAGGCACTTGGCAGTTTTTTGAGCACCTACTATGCACCCAGAACCATTCTCTGCCCTGGGAACATAGCAGCAGTGAGCAAGACCAGTCCTGGCCCTTGTAGGGCCTCTCCTGACTTGGAATACAAGGTCTAACTTGTTACAGCTGCAAGGCTCGGGCAAGACACTCCCAACCACTGAGTCCACTGGCTTATCTGCAAAGCACGGGGATGGTAACACCTCCCCCACAGGGTTGTAGGTGTGGGAGAGGCCTGGTTCCCCCGGGCATCGCCCAACCGTACTCCTCAACCTGCCTCCCCAACTCAAATCCAGCTGAAGGAACCAGAGGCCCAGGAGTCGTTCAGTGACTTGCCCGTGGTCTCCCTGGCTGAGTGAGGACCGAACCCAAGCTCTTTCCTGCCCCTTGGGCACTGACTGCTCCTCTGCCAAAGGATCCCACATTGGCCTGGGGCAGAGAAGTCTTAACAGGGCTCCAGGCAACAGATGGGCGGTGAGAAGTGCAGACCCACCCGTCCACTCTGGGCCTGGAGACTAGTCGGGGAAACCAGCTGGGCAGGTGGGACCATCTGTAGAGATGTGGCCACCTGGGCCAGCTCTGGGCTCAAAGGTGAGAGAAGCAGTCTTGGGCGCCATTGACTCTTTGCAGAAATCTGTTTAATGGTTTAGGAATGTGTAGACTCTGGCTCTGCTAAGTTTCCATAAAGGCAACTTTCCCATGTTTTAAAAAATAGATTTGCTATAAAGATTTATGTATCATAAATAGGTAACATGAAAAATTCCCAAATGCAAAATGGCATTGCCTTATTGCAATGCTGAGGCCCTCCCTGCAGCCCAACAGTCCAGTCCAGCAGGGCTCAGAGGGTCCTTGAGGCCCCCACCCGTGGCAGCCCTCCTGGGGAAGAGTAACTGAATTCAATATGAATTAGGAGCTTCCTCTAGCTCCATGGCTGCCTGCCGGGGTCTGTGTCCTTGAAGCCCTTTTCTGGAAGGACAGGGACCCTCTGGGCAGCCCCGCTCCTCCTCCCGGGAGTAGAAAACACCAGCCTTCTCCTTCTTCAGCCCACGCCCCATTAGCCCCACCCAGGCCACAGACTGCCCTGTCCCCGGGGACCTGGTGGCGGCCAGGATACTTCCTGGCCCTCTGATCCCTGCCTCCTCTCCTAAACCCTGGCCTCTGACCTCACCGGCTCCTGCTACTGGGTAATTTATAAACAGAGGGAGAGATAAAGCTGTTTCCCTTCAGCCCCAGAAGGCCTGGGCTGTTGCAGGAGGAAACAAAGGTGGGTTGTGTTCTGTCTCACACAACTACCCTGTTTTCTCTTACCCAAATCCGGGTCCCCACGTGACAGAAGACTGAGGCCCAGGAGGTAGTGAGGTTCCTACCTGATGCCTCACTACAGGCAGCCCACCAGCGTGGGGCCCTGAGCACTAGCATTTGCGCCTGTGACTGAAACCCGGAAATGGTCTCTGTTCGAGGCTGCAGGAAATGGCTTCTGCCCAGGAAGAGGGGGAGAAGGAACTCAATCTCACCAGAGGGTACTATGGGCTAAGGACTAGCTTGGGGTGGGGCCAGTGCTCAGAGGTGTCCAGCTGGGTCATTTGTGGGACTCTGAATGACACGGATAAAAAGGCTGGGTAAGTGGGGGTGGGGGAGGGCAGGAAGGGCGCGGCCTGCATAAAGGGTGCTCCTGGAGGACAAGGTGCTGGGAGAAGCCAGGGCGCAGCTGTGGAGGCCTTGGACACCTAGATTGAGTATGGGCCATATCCCAAGGGCCCCAGGCACCCTGGAATGGGGAGGGGGCAGCAGCATCAGTTGTGACCTTCTACAAATGCCACTCTGACTGCAGCACGAGGGTGGCTTGGGCTGCACAGGCTAGAGGCCCAGGAGCCAAAGAGGTCCATGAGATGTCCAGGGGATCCTGGGGCCCATCCAGAGCAGGGGCGGGGGGGGGGGGGGGGGGGGAGTATGGAGGCAGGATCCCAGCACTGTGGTGGGGAGGGGAGAGGGAGGGTCCTGGCTAGACCCTATTGGCTGTGGTGCCTGAAGGAGGGATGGCCAGAGACCAATCAGCCCACGTTTCAGACACCTTGGGACTCTGAAGGGAGAAGAGAATTGTGCTGGGGGTTGTTGCTAGGTGAGCCAAGAGGCTGCCAGTGAGGAAACCTCCCCAGTCCAGGCTGGGCCAGCTGCTCCCTGCCCCCTCTCAGCCAGGCCCTTGCAAAGTTTCAGGTCTCCATCCCAGGGGTCTGGAGGAGGAGGGAGATGGCTCATAGAGAGGAAATGAAAGGTCTCCCCACCTTGCCAAAGCCATCCCAGCCCTGAGGCAGAGAAGGTGCAGCAGGTAACAACGGCAAGGGCCTGCACCTGTGCTCAGCTGGAACTGTGGCTGCAAGTCAACGATGGGGGTGCAGGCCCAGACCCGTGCTCCAAGATCCCCCGCGTTCCCGCCACCACCCCCCAAAGCAGCAGGCCTCTGGAAGGTCAGGCTTCATGAGATCGCTCTTCCAGCTTGGGCCCTGGTAGACGGCTTAGCTCTGCCCCAAGATCAGCCCTTAGAGGCCATGGTCTGAATGTGTCTCAGTGACAGGCACTTTCTACTTTGGAGGTAGAGCCCAGGCACTGCAATGGAGGGGCCTGGCAGACACCAGCTCTCCCTGCCAGCAGCTGGGCCCCAGGCCCCGCTCACCCCATCTCACTGACAAGGCCACTGAGGAAGGAAGCCAAGTGGCCTTCTTGCTCCCAGCTCCCACCCCACCACGGCCACCAGTGGGCCGGCTGCCCTCAGCACAGGACCCTGCTCAGCAGCTCTTGGCCCAACCAGGCCAACATCCTTCCCTTCCAGAACTGGGCTCAGACATGCCTGCCTGAAACAGAGTCATCAGCCCTGCTGGTCTCGGTCTCAGCCAGGGAAGCCTTCCATGCCCAAGCCCACAGAATGCCGTGGGTCTGGCTTCTCACTCTGCGGTCAGGCCTGCCTACAAGAAGGGGTGGGACGGTGCAGACGAAAGTGCAGGAAGTGGAAGGCAAGGGAAGTCGGCTGGAGCACCGCCTGGGCCCCACAAGGCTCTGGGCTGCACCTCCACGATGTGACCTTCCCCACGGCTCTGACGGCAGTTTATTTCCCGGGGCCCTCCACTGAGGGGGCCTAAGGGGCTAGACTGGGCTGACATGGGGGGTCCGGGTAGTACGGGGAGATCACCCGCCTCCCCCAGCTCAATCCCTGTGACCCTCTGAGCTACCCACAGAGTGCAGCCCCAGTGATCCCAGCCCCCACCCGCCTTCTAACCTCAGCACCCTGCACACGTTGAGGCTGGTAAGGCCCAGGATAAAAGAGCCAGACCCAGGACTGCCGGGGCATCGCCTTTTTGGTTTGAGAAACCAGAAGCTAGACTGGAAGCAGTTAGGGAGCTGTCGCTCTGAACGTGGCAGGAAGGGCTTCTGCACAGCTAAGACTAAGTGCCCTGAGGGTCCCTCTCAGACCGTAGCCTCAGGGATGCAAGCGTTTACTTTTCCCTTAAGTGTCCACATTCCCACCTCATTCCCCAACCCCCAAGTTCTGAGAGTCGGTGCTGAAGGAGTCAGCTGGTTTTGCAACCTGAGTGGCCACACTTTGGGCCCCAGGCCAGCAGACGGTCCCCGCTGGGCTGTGGGCCATGACCCCATACTTGTGCCGACGAAAACAAGAAGCTACACGGAAAACCAGAAAACTTGAGAGGTCTTGCTAAGGCAGCAGGCCAAGCCCCAAGCTGTCTGTGAGCTTCGAGCTGGCAGTGAAGGAAGGAAGGAAGTTCCCGGCCTGGAAGGACCTGGGGCTTCCCTGGGGCTGTGCTCAGGAACCGAGTCTGCTGGGCGGGTTGCTCTCACTCGGTACAGAGGCCCTGGAGTGACCTGAAAGAACCCAAGGCACCAGCCACACACCCCTGCCGCCTCAGCTGCAGCAAGACTCAAGGTGTGAAATGGTCAGACCCAGTACATGTGCAGCAAGGGAGGCACATCCCGGCCCCTCTCCTGCTGGGATCCACACCGGCAGGCCTGGGCCAGTCCTGGACTGTGAAGAACACAGAGGGGACGGCCACTGGCTGGCAGGTGGGGCCCCACGCCCCACGCCCACAGGCCAACAGGTCTCCCTCAGAAGGTATCCCGCTGCTTCCTTCATCCAGGGTAGCTTTCCCATCAAGCACCCAGGCCACGGAATGGAGAATTCCAGGGCTTTATCCAGCTGCTCTAGGATCGCTGGCACTGTGGAGGGCCAGCTCTGGGGGGGTGGGCCTGGCAGGCCAGAGAGAGAAGGTGGGGAGGCCCCTGCCTGCCTGCCCTGCACCCCGGTCAGCAGCCGCAGCCCCAGCTCTCTCCGACGTCCTTGCTATCCAGCTGGATGTGGTCGGTGCCCTTCTCACTGAGCAGAGGGCCGCCGTGCCGCATGACCAGCTCCGTGGCCACCCTCACGAAGGCCTCCTCCACGTTGCTCGAGTCCTTGGCCGACGTCTCGATGGCACACAGGATGTCATAGTGCTCTGCCAGGCTCTGTGCCTCGGCCAGCGGGACCTCCCGGAGCTCGCCGAGGTCCGACTTGTTCCCTGTAGGGAAAGGCCAGGTGCAGCTTGGTGAGGCCCACGGGTGCCAGCCTGCCCTGTCCCACCCGGTGGGGCCAAGCCGAGACACGTCAAGCCGCCCACCGCGCTCGGCCAGCCACCAATGAATACCTTTTGGTGTGGCCCTCCATCTTTTTGGGGGAAGAAAAAAGACCTTCTTTTATTTTAAGGCTCTTAGTCCAGCCTTTAGTCCCTCCTTTTGTTTCTCTTTTTTATCTTTGCCAGAGGCTGGTGTCTTTTATGGCTTCTTCCTGACACATTGGAGCACTCAACTTCGGTGGAAAGAACCTTAGAGCTGCAGGAAACTTCAGCTCCCTTGCACCTGCTGTGTGACCCTTGGGGAAGTCACTTCATCCCTGGGTCTCGGTTTCCCCATCTGTGATGCCACCTTCAGCACAGGAGGGATCAGATGATACAGTGAACCTGAAAGCAACGGGCACTTGGCAGACGCTCCCTACGAGGGGACGCCAACAAGGAAGTCTCGCACTGCCAATTGTTTCCTTGGCTACAATTTCATTATGCTTATTATTTAGGCTTTCCTATTCTCATCTGGAATTCTTTCATTGCCTGGAAGACGGGGACTTTGATTATTTTGCTTTGCTGATAGTAAGAGCACAGCCCACCGCCTGACCTGAGAGCGCACCTCTGGTTGCTCCTACAAGGTGTCAGCTGTGTCATTATGTTCTAAATAATCTGGTCAACTGCTCCTTGACCCGATTTCTAGAAGAATTTTTTTTTTTTTAAGTCTCTAAGCGGTTGACTTTTGTAATGTGGTTATAGGGAGGACACAAAAAAAAGATAACCACGGGGCCCCTGGGTGGCTCAGTTGGTTAAGTGTCCGACTTCAGCTCAGGTCATGATCTCACAGTTCGTGAGTTTGAGCCCCGCGTCAGGCTCTGTGCTGACGGCTCAGAGCCCGGAGCCTGCTTCGGATTCTGTGTCTCCCTCTCTCTCTGCTCCTCCCCCACTCATGCTGTCTCTCAAAAATGAATAAACATTAAAAAAAAAAATAGATAACCACCTATAAAAATCAAGACTGTCTTTGGTAACCTTAAATGCTACAGCAACTAATTTCAATGTGTGGAACTCGTTTGGATCCTGATTTCAACAAAAAGAAAAAAAACAAGTACATGTGATATTTATTAGCAATTATAAATCTGAGCACTCATCAGCCATTTGATTATATTAAGAAAATATCAATATGGGGGGTGCCTAGGTGGCTCAGTCGATTAAGCATCTGACTCTTGATTTTGGCTCAGATCATGATCTTGTGGTTCGTGAGTTCAAATCCTGCATTGGGCTCTGGGCTGACCGTGCAGAGCCTTTTTGGGCTTCTCTCTCCCTCTCTCTCTGCCCCTCCCCTGCTCTCTCTCTCAAAAATAAATAAACTAAATAATAATAATAAGAAGAAAATATCAATATCTTGTGGATGTGAAAATGGTATTGTTATGTACTTTTTATTGAAGTGTTTGTACCTTTTATAGATTTATGCTGGAATATTGATAAATGAAATAGTTTGGCGTTGGGATTTGTTCCAAAGTAAGACAAGGGAGGGGAAGGGATGAGGGTAGAGAGGAAACTGGCAGTGAATGGCTCATTGCTGAAGCTGGGTACTGGGTATCTGGGGTTCAGTGCACTATTCTATTTTTATACTTGTATAAAATGCTCTATGATAGAATGTTTTGTTTTATTTTTTATTTTTTTTAACGTTTATTCATTTTGGAGAGACAGAGACACAGAATGTGAGTGGGGGAAGGGCAGAGAGAGAAGGAGCCACAGACTCTGAAGCAGGCTCCAGGCTCTAAGCCATCAGCACAGAGCCCTAGGCGGAGCTTGAACCCACGAACTGTGAGATTATGATCTGAGCCAAAGTTGGATGCTTAACCAACTGAGCCCCCCAGGCGCCCCAGAATGTTTTATTTTGAATGTTCTGGATAAAAGGGAAGTGTCAGGCCAGGTAAGGAGAACCCCATTCCTGGCAGGGGAGCCCAGCTCCACTGAGTGCTCCCATATCCGAGGCCAGGCAGGGAACCAAGCATCGCCCTTTCCCCAGGTGGAGCTATGTGCAGCCCCATCTGTACAATCTCATCTTAGAAGAATCTGCCTCTAAAAAACGAGAACAAAATTGGGGCACCTGGGTGGCTCAGTTGGTTAAGCGTCCAGCTCTTGACTTCGGCTCAGGTTGTGATCTCATGGTTTGTGGGTTCAAGCCCCACATCGGGCTCTTTGCTGACAGTGTGGAGCCTGCTGGCAATTCTCTCTCTCTCCCTTTCTCTCTGCCCCTCCTCCACTTGTGCGTGGTGTGCTCTCTCTCTCTCAAAATAAAATTTAAGATTCTCTCTCTCTAAATAAATAAGTAGATAAACTTAAGAAAATTAAGATTCTCTCTCTCCCTCTGCCCCTCCCCAGTTGTGTGTATGTGCGTGTGCCCTCTCACTCTCTCTCTCTCTCTCTCTCTCAAAAAAAAAAAAGAAAAGAAAAAAAAAGGAAGAAGAATCCGCCTGACTGTTGGAATGAGGACCCTGGGGACCACAGAAATGGTCCAAAGCGCTTGAGCCCAGGTCTGGGGAGTTTATGTAGGAGGAAAAGGGAAAATGGAAGTAAGAGCATCTCTCTGCAACAGTGGTTCTCAGTGTGGGGTCTCTGGGCCGCCAACATGGACGTCACCTGCGTCACCTGGGAACCTGTGAGAAATGCACATTCATGGGCCCCACCCAGCCCTCCTGAGTCAGACACGACGCCTGGCATCTGTGCTTTAACAAACCTTCGGAGCGCAAAGGTTTGAGAAGCGCTGCTCTGCGGTGTGGGGGGACAGCATGTCACCAAAGCACCACCAGCAGGGCCCCAGTTTCGGATTTATAGGCTCACAGGGTGCGCGAACTGGGACAAGTTACTCCACTTTTCTGAGCTTCGGCTCTAGCCCTGCCAAACCAGGAGGAGCCAGTAGCCAAGGTTATGGGAACTGAATCCAGAGACACACGTGAAGGTTTAACCAGGGCTGACCATGGTGGGGATATGCGGGAAGTAAAAAGCAAATGTTCGCTCCTTTCTCCCTCCCTCCAATTCCAGTTTTGAATATGACTTTGTAAGTGATTGGCAGGATCAGAATTTGCAAGATCACCGTTCAAGCTCAGCCTCTCTCTGCGCTCCACCTGCCCTTTGTTTAAAAAGGAGAAAGATGAGGGGTCCCCGGGTGACTCAGTAGGTTAAGCGTCCAACTTCGGCTCAGGTCATGATCTCACAGTCTGTGGGTTCGAGCCCCGTGTCGGGCTCTGTGCTGACAGCTCGGAGCCTGGAGCCTGTTTCCGATTCTGTGTCTCCCTCTCTTTCTGCCCCTCCCCCATTCATGCTCTGTTTCTCTCTCTCTCAAAAATAAATAAACATTAAAAACAATTTTTTTTTTAAAGGAGAAAGACACTAAGACGGAGAGACAGAACCGTGGCCCCGAGAAACCCTGCTGGCCCTGGCCCTGTTCCCCTCAGCTCACCGATCAGCAGCTGCACAATGTTGGAGCCCGCGTACTTCCTCACGTCCTCGATCCAGTGAGGCACGGACAGAAAGGTGCTCCTCTTGGTGATGTCGTAAGCCAGGATGGCCCCGTTGGCACTGCGGTAATAGCTCTGGGTGATGGTGCGGAATCGCTCCTGGCCAGCTGTGTCCCAGATCTGCAGCTAAAGAAATAGGGGGCCTCCCGTGAACCTGGTGGTGTGACCAAGCACGGGGGATAGGGAGGGCAATCCCACAGACCCATGCCCAAAGCGCTGGTTCCACTGGGCAGGCCACCAGCCCACACCTTGGTGGGAATCATGCAAGAGGGGCTAGAAGGTGGACAGAGAGGACCCCTGATCCCTTACAAGACAACTCAGTGGCCCAGCTTTGGGGGGGGCAGGAGGATGCAAAGGAAGGTGGGGAGCCCTCATCTCTGCTCTCTAGAGTGCCCAAGGCTCCCCTAAGGCTGGGCTCTCTGCTGTTGGGACACTGAACCAGAAGAGCTCCAGCAGCTCACGGTCCGGTGAGCTGGTTCTGGTATGCTATGATGCTGGCTGTGTGTGCATGTCCTGTGCCTTCCCCTCTCTGGGCCCGTAAACACACTGCTACACCCAGCCACGTGGAAAGCTCCTCCAGCATTAGGGTTCTCTACTTCTGCCTCGGTGATGCCTGGTGGCAGTGACGGCCTGGGGGAAGCAGTGGATGGAATCCTCTGGCGGGGCCTTTATCACCTGCTGGCCCAGCTTGGCCAAAGGCAAGGAACTTGGGGTCTTTCCTTGCCCATGTTTTCACTTAACTAACACCCATCAGTGTCCACTGCCAAGCCTTCCTGCACCCTGGCCATGGACGAGAGGTGCCTGTGTAGTGGGAGCTTCCCTAGTTTCTGGAGAAGCAATAGTCTGGCATTCCCAGATAGGGCAGGGGGAGGGCCTGAACCCGGGGTAGACCTTGGACCTTCACTGTGCCCGGGCTGGGAGGCTGCGCACTCTGGGTGGAGGTCAAGCTCTGCAACTGGGAGAGATGGACTGCAGGCAGGCATCAGAGGAGGCAGATGGCAGGGCTCTTGGGGGCTCAGGACTTGCCTTCTCTGCTCCACAGATCACAGGTTCTTGGGGCTCTCTGAAGATGAACACGAGCCTTGGGTCTCCACCAAGCTCTGGGTCCATCCATTTTCCTTTGCTGGCACAAGCATTCTGGGGGCCTCTTTATCTAGTTCTCAAGGTATTGGGAGGCACCCTAGTCCATCCGGGGTAGAGAAAAACCCCAGAGGCCTCAGACTGTTCCTGAGGGCAGGGCTTCAGGCCCTGGTACCATGGAGGTGAGCAACCTCTTCCCTCGGCCCCACAAAGAGACGTTCAAGAGTTAACAAACTCAGCCACAACATGCCAAATGAGACCCTCCTGTCCCAAGACCTCCTATTTACTCAACCATGAAAGGTTCCAAGGAAATCAGGTATCTGCTTGCTTACGCATGATGGGGGGGGGGGGGAAGGGGGGGCGAAGCGAAAGGCATGAAGTCTGGCAATACACAAATCTGGAATCCAGTTGACCAAGAAACTCATCCCCATACCCCAGAGAGAGCGCATGACACAAAAGACAAAGGACAAACACAGAAAAAAAAGTGACCTGGACGAAACAAAAGCTAGGCAGAAGCAAATTTTTGTTTATCAAAACCAAACATCGGTATTTTCAGAGATAGGAAAAGATCCACAAAACAATAATAGAATACTATTTTTTTTTAAGTTGTGGGAGTATTCAGGGAAAAAAAGAGCTTTTGACTATTAAAAATATATCAATGAAAAATACAACCTAAGGGCTGGAAGATAAAGTTGAAGAAATCCCTCCAAAATAAAGAAATACAAAGAAATAAGAAGAAATAAGAAGAGTAAGAGGGAAAAAACTGTAGAGCCAGCCTAAGAGGTCTAATATCGGGATAGTAAGCATTTCAGAAGGAAAAGAACAGTGGGGCGCCTGGTGGATCAGTCCGTTGAGCATTGGACTTTGGCTCAGGTCATGATCTCATGGTTTGAGTTTGAGCCCCGTGTCGGGCTCTGTGCTAAGCCCTCAGAGCCTGGAGCCTGCTTCGGATTCTGTGTCTCCTTCTCTCTCTGCTCCTCCCCTGCTCATGCTCGGTCTCTCTCTCAAAAATAAACATTAAAAAATAAAAAAAATAAAAAAAATAAAAAAGACTGAAAAAAAAAGAAAAAGAACAGTAAAATCAAGGGGAGGAAATCAAAGAAAGACTTCAAGAAAACTCCCTCTGAGAGTTCAAAGGGCCCACTGAACATAACACACAATGGAAGAAAACAGACACCCCCCCCCCCAACACACTGTGTGGGAATTCTACAATGGGGTAGGGGAAAGTGCTAAAAGCTTCCAGAAAGAAAAAAAAAAAAGAAAAGAAAACAGGTATTAAGGTTAAAGTTTCATAAAAATCCATATGGCATTAGATATCCAATGAAAAATGCCTAGGGGCGCCAGGGTGGCTTAGTCCATTAAGTGTCCGACTTCAGCTCAGGTCATGATCTCATGGTTCACGGGTTCAAGCCCCACGTCAGGCTCTGTGCTGATGGCTCGGAGCCTGGAGCCTGCCTCGGATTCTGCGTCTCCCTCTCTCTCTGCCCCTCCCTGTTCACGCTCTATCTCTGTCTCTCTCAAAAATAAATAAACATTAAAAAAATTATTGTTTCTTGTAATTTCCTTATAAGACAACTGACCAGAAAATGATAAATAAGGACTGTAAAGTGGGATTTCTAATGTGTAAGAAATAAAAAAGTAGGACAATAATAGCAGACACAAAAAAGGAAAGCAGATACATGAAATCATCCTGTTGTAAGGTGACTACACTTGTGCGGTGTCAGATGTGAAGTGAAAAATGAGAAGGGTTCAGTGCCAGTTGTAACATATGAAGTGATACAAAACTGTAAAGAGACTTTATAAGTTAAGGACGCCCTAACTTATCATTGGCCCTACATCAACTAGTAAGAGAAACAGCAAGTCAGTAGAGGAAATAAACTGGTATTTAAAAAAAAAATTTTTTTTTTAATTTATTTTGAGAGAGAGAGGGAGGTGTGCAAGCAGGGGAGGGGCAGAGAGAGAGGGAGAGAGAGAATCCCAAGCAGGCTCTGTGCTGTCAGCATAGAGCCCAACGAGAGGCACCTTAAATATAAAGACACAAATAGGTAGCCTATAAAAAAACGAAACATATAATAAAATACATATAAGAAGTGAGGGTAAGAAAGTATATGAATGACAGTTACAGTAATATCAAAGGCTTCCAGACCAAGAATTGCAAGAGATAAAGAGACACTTTGGGGCACCTGGGTGGCTCAATCAGTTAAGCATCTCTTGGTAATGGCTCAGGTCATGATCTCACAATGTGGGATCGAGCCCCATGTTGGGCTCCGCACAGAGTGTAAAGCCTGCTTGGGATTCTCTCTCCCCCTCACCCCTCTGTGCCTCTCCCACTCAGACTTACTACTCCCCAACTCCCTCTCAAAATAATGATACTACATATGTATCTACCTAATTACAGAGTTTTAAATCCCATGAAGTTAAAACTGATAAAACTAAAGGGAGAAACAAATCCACAACTATCGTTGGAGATTTAATACCTCTCTCTCAGGAATTGATAGAATAAACAGAGAAAAAAAAATCAGTGTTGGGTAAAGAACATCTAAACCACACTATTGATCAAATTGGTATTTCCAGAACACCATACCCAACACGGCAGAACCGCCCCTTTTTTTTCAAGTGGACCCAGCATATTCACCAAGATAAACCATATACATACACTGGGCCTCAAGTTAAGTCTCAGGACATTTCAAAAATGGAATTCTTATAGAGTAGTACTCTCACCACAAAAACAAACAAACAAAAACCTAAAATAGAAATCAAGAAAGCTCTGAGAGAGATTTCTTCAAGAAGACAGAACTGAGGGAAGGTCATATACTGAGAGGCAGGGTTTACGGTATGTTGGACAGATGGGGAGGACAGCTATCCCAGTTAGGATCTCCCCTACTTGCAGAGATGAATTAATGGTAAAAACACAGACACGTAAGCAAAACCAAGATGATAGTGCTTCCAGGAAGAACTAGTGGGACGTGGCCAATGGAAGATCAGTGAACAACTCTTAGTAATATAATCATCACCCTTAGTTGAACAATTCCTTCAACAATTTCTTTAAAAAAAAGGTTTTTTTTAATGTTTATTTATTTTTGAGAGAGAGAGAAAGCAGAGTGTGAGCAGGAGCAGGGAGGGGCAGAGAGAGGGGGGAGACACAGAACTTGAAGCAGGCTCCAGGCTCCAAGCTGTTGGCCAAGAGCCTGACACGGAGCTCGAACTCACAAACCGTGAGATCATGACCTGAGCTGAAGTCGGATGCTCAACCGACTGAGCCACCCAGGCGCCCCCCTTCAACCATTTCAACAAGAAAATACTAGAGATACTGGGGCCAACCAAACAGATGCGATTTGCTGTCCTCAAGCTTACAGTGCAGGAGACAAATGCTAAGTAAGATCATAAGTAATAAGGGTTTATAATTATTATAAAATATATTTATTTATACATAAATATCTATAATATAAATACTATCAATTATAAAGTAAATAATAAAAATAGTAATTATGGTAGCTAGTGATCAGATGGGAAAAAATGAGCAGGGAAAGAAATTATGAGGCAAGGCGAGGAATGGAGATTTAGATAGGACAACCACACAAGACCTCATTGTTCGTAAAGATCTGGAGAAAGTTAGCTACCAGTGCAGATGTCTGGGAGAGAAGTATTTCAGGGAGAGAGAACAAGTGCAAAGGCCCTGAAGCAGAGACAAAGAAGCAAGACGATGGGTGTGTTTGGCACAGAATACAAAGGGAGAGAGTAGTCAGGGATGATCGGGGCGGGGAGGGGGGACCAGATCACACAGTGGCTTCCAGACCATAGCAAGAACTTTTGGCCTTCACTCTGAGTGAAGGTGGGAAGCCATGGGAGTTTAGAGCCAATCAGATTTACTTTCTAACAGGATCGCTCTGACTGCTGCCCGGAGAAGAGATCAAAAGAGATCCAGGACAGAAATGGGGAGACCAGTTAGGAGGCAAGGGCCATCATCCAGGTAAAAGACAGCGGTTGGACCAGGGTGGTAACCACCCTGTGGTTACCACAGCGAAGGTGGGGAGAAAGGAACAAATTCAGAATACGTTCTGAGAACAGTGCTGAAAGGAACATACTGTTGATCTAATCAATATTGCCACACCACTCTACTGGGAGGATGCGGAGTGTGTACGTGTGTGATGGGGGCTGGGGAGGCACTGAGAGTTAGTTAACTCTCACCTTCTGAAGTCAGAAGTCAACAGACTACGTGTGTAACTGGGGGAAGCGGAGGCAGGTAGCAATGTAAGCAAAATAAATAGAAAAACCCCATCAACTGAAAAGAGCTCGAAGGGGTTACCCCCAGAGGCTGTGGGTGGCCGTATCAGGAGACCTTTTTGTACCGCGCCTTGTTGAACCAGATGACTCTTTCAACCATACACAAGTACAACTCTGATAAAAATAAAAACTAAATTAAAAACAAAATAGCTACAGGTCAAGGTATCTGGGTCAACCAATTGGTGAAATTTGGGTGGCAATGGAGGAGGTATTTCTGGAAAGTAGGTCCTTCCCATGACTGGCAATATTCTCATCCTCTCCCACATTAGAGGAAGGGAAGGAAAAGAGCAGTGTCAGCGCTCTTGGGGTCCGACCGACCCGACTCCGTCACTTTCCAGCACGGTTATCTCTGGGCTACAACTGAATTCAGTTTCTCATCTGTTCAAAACAAAACAAAACAAAACAAAACAAAAAAAGGTCCAGTAAGGGCCACATGACAGATTCAGTGTGCACGGTGCCTAACACAGAGAAGGTGCTGGATAAATGCAGCCATTTAACAATATTTGCGTAGCTATTTACAATTTTTGGCTAGTGTTTTTAATATACACAAAGGAGATTTAATGTAAAAGGTAGAATACATGAAATGCCCAAAGGAAAACCTACTGGGCTGTGGGCATGGGCCAACCACTTGTTCATCTAAGGTGTGCTGAGTTTCTGCCGTGTGCCAGCCCTTGCTCTAGGAACTGGAGATACTGCAGGGAACAAAACAAACACAGGGTTCACATCGCAGCAAAAGGAGAGACAGGAATGCAGACAGGATCCTTGCAGAGAAGGGTAACGAGCACTCTGAAGAGGATACAGGTAATAGGAGAGACTCCCTGGGACAGGGGCCTCCTCGGGTGGTCACAGAAGGGGGCACTCGAGCTGAGGCCTGATGATGAGAAGCCAATCATGGGGACAGTGCTCGGGCAGAGGGAACAGCGCGACAGTGTCCAGAAGGACAAAGCTCTCCGTGTTGGGAGATACAGAAAGGGCAGTGTGGCCAGACGGCAGTGAAAAGGGACATGGAAGGAGACGCGGTCAGAGGCAGACTGAAGCCAGAATGTGTGGGATCTTACGGGCCATCGTCAAGTGCAGGTTTTATTTTTACCGCGATGGGAAGCCACTGGAGATGGTCTGCATCAGGGAAATATACATTAGACATCTCTTCCATCCCACCTGGGAGTCTCTCCGATTCTAGCCAGGGGCGGGGGTGGGGCGGTGCTGCACAAACCACCAAGCTTTCATGCCTTCGTGACACACATGTGAGAAGGCCTCACCAACCCTATGGATCAACCCTTGGCCAATGGGGAGCAAGGGATGTCCGGCCAGATCAAGCCCTATCTGCCCATGGCAGCGACCAACTTGAGGATGCGGCCTTGTAACGTGTCCTTCCTCCTCTGTTTCCCCCTGCCAGTTGCCAAAACAAACGAGCTGCGAGCAAGCCCTTGTCTCAGGCCGTTTTCCAGAGGGAGCCCAGGCTAAGACGAGAAGCACTCTTGACTGATGTCTGTGAAGTACATCTGGGCTGCTGAGCGTGGCGCGGTCCTGCCGTGGGATCGCAGAGGAGGTTTTAGTTGAGGAGGCTCAATCTCTTGGCCCAAACGCCCTCTGTGTTCCAGAAGAGGTGTGAGAAGCCAAACCAGGGGAGGCCCTGCTTTCTCAGCAGCCAAGTGAAGCTACTCTGCCGGAGCCCCAGGTTTGCCATTAGGCAGCGCCCCGAGGGGGTCTGGGTGAAAAGTTTAATGAGCGTGATCAGCCACCTCAGCTCCTCAAGAGACAGGAAGGTGATGAGGCAGGCAAGCACGCCAGCACCATCCTGAACCTTCCATCGGAGAGGATGATGCAGGCTCTACTTCTCAGAAGTGACAGCAGAATCCACTGCATGGATGCTGTGGGGTCCTGGGGCAGGCGTGCAGGCCACCTCACCGGGTCCCCAACAGAGCCTGCAGGCAGAGACTACCAGCCCAAGGCACAGAGCAGAAAGGCAGGCTCTGACAGCCCCATGATTGGCTGAGGCATGTGAGCATCGTGCTGGGCCCACGCCAGTCTGTCTGGCTGTCTGTCTGTCCGCTTACCTCCTTGCTCTCCACCCTCAGCAGGGGCCTGGGTGAGCAGGAATCATGGACACGGAGTCCTTCGTTGCTCCGTGCCCTCCACACCTGTTGTCACCAAGCCTTACACAGGGCCACTGCGGATGGTCTCAAACCCGCCCCAGGCTTCCTCCTGCACTGCGGTCCATTGTCCACCCCACAGCCAACGTGGAGCCACGAAAACAGTATTAAGAATCTCGTCACTCCTCCATTCTCCTCCCCGGAAAGGCCTAAAGGTCCTGAGGCATGGACCTTACTCGCCTCCACAGAACTTCCCTTGGGGCCATATTTGCTCCTGGCTGATCCCTGAGCACTCCAAGGTCTCTATACCAAGCCCCTGGCCCTTGATGTTCCCCTTCCTGAAGTGTTCTTCTCCCAGACTGGTGCACGATTGGCACCACCTTTCATTTCCAGCCTGCTTTCAAGTATCAACTCCACTCACAGCTCTTTCACAACCACCCTTTCTTAAAAGAGCAGTCCGTCCTGTCCCCTCACCCCAATTTACTTTTCCTCCGCAGATCTTTTTATCTATTTTAAAGTTTATTTATTTTGAAAAGGAGAGAGAGAAAGCCAGGAGAGGGGCAGAGAGAGAGAGAGAGAGAGAGAGAGAGAGAATCCCAAGCTGTCAGTGCAGAGCTCAATGCAAGGCTCAAACTCATGAACTGTAAGATCACGTCCTGACCCGAAACCAAGAGTCAGACTCTTAACCGGCTGAGCCTTCTGGCATGAAGAAGGTCCTCGATTAATACATGCTGGGCAGATGAGCACCCTGTCTGCCCTTAAAGCCTTGTCACCCTGCCCTGCCAGGTCTCCATCTAGCAGATTGGACTCCAGGGCCTGGCTTAGGAAAGCTAACCATGGAGTTAGCTTGGAATCCTACCCCAAGTCCATAATCAGCCTGAAGCCAAGAGAACATCTGCCAAGTTGAAACTACTACCCCACTCACCGGAAGTCCTCTGCACGCACGCTCACTTGACAGATAGGGACTTTGTCCTGTGGGTTAGGTCTCAGCCTGCCCTCCCTCACTCTCCCACCTCCCACCTGGCACACTGCCAGCCTCTCCTACCTTCCCCAGCCAGGCCTCCACATCTTACATTCAACTTCAGGGGAAACTTTCGGGGCTGCTGACATCTGGAGTGACATTCAGAAGCATCTGCTAGGCACAGAGGGCAGGAGGGCAGCCCAGTTAGGATGGAGAAGGGCTCCCAAAGCATGTACATTCAGAAGAGGGAGGCTGCCCCCACTCCCACTCAGCAGGGGTCAGTCAGGTAAGTTTCAAATGGGCAAGGGGTAGGGATTCCAAGGCTGCAAGAGTCCTGGGTTTCATCAGGTCCTTCTTCCACCCTGGTGACAGGAGGGCTCGGGCACACTGATCACAGCCTCAGTGGGGGGAAGCAGTCTCAGGATGAGGGATGACGCTTATTTTTTCTCCTAAGCTCCATGTGTAATGAGTCCTAGTTTACACTGTCCCTCTGAGTCACTAGGGACGACACCTTTATCTTCCTTTTCTAGGATAGATGGCATTCATCTTGACCTTTTGGTGAACTCCTACCTAACCTTCAAGACCCCAGATCAGAAGTCATCTGATTAGTAGAGCTCTCCCTGACACACAGGCCTAGGCCCCAGCCCAGAGGGGAATTCATTCTTCTTTCCTTCCTGGCTCCCTAGCATCCTGGTTCTTGCTTCTGTAACAGCACCCACGGCAGACTGTGTTCAACATTTCATTCAACTGTCCCAAACGAAGGTGTCCTGGGGGCCAGGCAAGGAACATAAAATGCAGCAAGACTGAGGTGCCTGGGTGAGTCAGTCAGTGAAGCGTCTGACTCTTGGTTTCAGCTCAGGTCATGATCTCAGGGTTTCAAGAGGTGGAGCCCTGTGTTGGGCTCCGCGCTCACAGCGCAGAGCCTGCTTGGGATCCTCTGTCTCCCTCTCTCTCTATGCCTCCACCATTCACCATCTCCGTCTCTCAAAATAAAGAACTAAAAAAAAAAAAAAAAAAAGTAGCAAGACAACAGAAAAGGAAATCCTGCCTAAAGCAAATCCAAAAAAAACCCAAAAACTAACAAATGACCATTCTGTAGGCACACACACACACACACACACACACACACACACACACACAAAAACAGGTTTCTTAGTGGAAAACTGGCCTAGGGCTGTCTGTCTGGGGCTCTAGGTTTGTAAGTCTGTCTGTTGCCATCAAGAATAGGCTCTAGGGGAGCGTAGGTGGCTCAGTCATTTCAGTGTCCAACTCTTGATTTCAGCTCAGGTCATGATCTCAATGGGTTGTGGGTTCAAGCCCTGCATTGGGCTCCATGTTGAAAGTTCAGGGCCTACCTGAGATTCCCTCTCTCTCTCTCTCTCTCTCTGCCCCTCCCCTGCTCACTCTTGCTCTCTCAAAATAAATAAACTTAGGAAAAAAAAAAAGAATGGGCTCTTGAGGGGAGAGACCCCATCTATTCTTTGTGTTACCAGCAACCTGGCACAGACCCAGGTACTCAACAATAAAGGAAGCTTTCTGAAGACAAGTCCTGGTAGTTGGGGCAGTGAGAGGGGACAAGAGGGGGACAACAGGCCCAGTGGGGCTAAAGCTGCTTTCCAGGGATCTGTGCCGGCTGTCCCCAAGGAGTGAGTTCACATGTGCCCCAGTGGAAAATCAGTTCTGCTCATTAGGTTAAAAGCATTGCTAGTGGTTGAGTTCCCAAAATCTATGTCTAGCACTGTCTCCTCCAGTGGAAAGAGAAGATTTTATTTGAACAGTCTTTCTCCTGCATGACGGAACAGACGACGCAAAGTTCCTTGCTAATTCAGAGTAGAAAAGGACCCTGGGAAAATGAGTTCTCAGGACAAAACTCTGAAAACTGGTCAGACTGACCCAAATACGAGTTCCTGAGTTATTTTTCGTCATGTCTTGGGATGTGGGGGGTCGAACCAGGAGGTGGAGTCTGCAGGCCACTCCTCCAGCCAGCTGCTGTCACTTCTGCCCCAGTCCTCCAGGAAAGAGGGTGGCCTGGGGCTTGCCAACCAGCCACGATCGAGACACGGGTGTGCCATCAGGAGCGACAGTGACGTGCTGCCAAACGTCCAGTATACTAGCTGAAGACAGGCAGCACAGACACCGAGTGAGGGAGACAAGGGCGAGACAGGGAAGGGCAAGCAACGTGGCCCTGAACACAGATGGCTCCTCTGTGGCGGGCAGTGAGCGCTGGGGACGGACTCCTCAGTCCAGATTCCTCTTGCCCCCTAAACACAGCTGCTCCAGGTCCCAGCGTCACAGAGTTCTCATCCCCTGTTACAACGCAGCCCTCCTCGGCAGGTTACCCGTAGTCTGAGGTCAAAGAGCCATCAGGACTCTCGGGTTCCCGTTCTCTATCCGCCGAGGGGCCAAGGATGGTTCAGTAGCTTCCTGGAGTCGGTATTTCCTCACCAGGATCTTGGGAGGAGCAGCGACCAGCCCCCCTCTGCAGGGCTGCAGGGGGCACAGGGCGCAGGAAGGGTTCTAACGTGCTTCGAGAACATCAGGCACCACCAGTGTTACTGCTCACATCTGCCAGTCCATCTCATCCTCACGACAGCTCTAGAAGGTTTATGACTTTCTACACCAGGGGTCGAAGGGTCACAGGGAAGCCGTTGGCAGAAGAGCCTGGTCTGATTCTAAAACCCCATGACCTTTACTGTGTATGGCTCCTCCACAAACCTTAAATGCTTTGTTTGGTTTGGTTTTGTTTTCTTTCTTCCAAGAAACCTCACTGATGATTCATACCTCCTGCAGGAATCAGTCAAACCCCTTCCTGAACAGTCTGCATGGGGAAAAGGCACGACGTGGGAAAAAGACCAGAGCCTCTGACCAATAAGTCCTGCCTTGGTCGCTAGCAAAGGGCCACTGGCTCCCCAGGGACGCCCCTCCTCCTTCTCACAGGGAAGCGGAGACCATCCAGCACAACCCAAGCCCTTCCCCCCACCCGTCCCCCTTCCCTGCTGCCACCAAACTGCACTCACAGGCCCTTTGAGGTGCTGCGGGGAAACAGAGAGGGACCTGACCCAAGCAGGGTGCCAGGAGGCCCCCCCACCTGATTCAGTGATCAGGCAGTCCCCCGCTAGGCCAGGAAGAGCCCATAACAAACAGGGTGGGCTGCTGGCTCCTTGTGGCAACAACCCATGCCTCCCAGGAAAGGCCGAGAACAAGCAACGGCAGCATTCCTAAAGCCACGGCCACAAGCTCAGACTCTCTGGGTAAACGGTCTGGTAGAGCCCTCACTGCCTCGACAGTAATTCCCTTAAGCCCACCGGCTTCTCTTTTTCCAAACTTCCTCAGCAGCAAGGACTCAGCCCACAGAAGGGTTGTATGCCATACGTCCCAAACTGAGCTCTGCCTTCCCTCAAGGTGTCCCTCCAGTGCCCTGCCACTAGGGTTAATGGAGAGTGCACCAAGCAGGGATACCCGCTCGGCCTTGACCCCTTGGGCGCCCCTCCACTCAGCCACAGCTGATCGTGCCTCCCGCCCGCATCAACCCTGAGGGACAAACAGTGGGTCTTCCAGAGAACGCTTCCCACAGCCCTCAGGACACCGTTGACGCGCCTTCTATGTTCAGAAGTCTGGTCTTGAGCCCCCTCCTTACGCTCATCCCTGCCCCCACCTCAACACACTCCAGCCACTTTGGACTTGGACGAACACCTACACTTCCTCTCCCACACCTCCATGGCTTTGTGCATATGTGGCTCTGGTAGCAAAGCCCCTTCTCTCTTTCCTCAATGGGACACTGACTCATCTTCCAGGGCCTACCTAAGCTTGAAACTCCCTGCCTCTGCAACCCTGGGGAGAGCGGACTGCTGCCTCCTCGGTGGCCCTGCAGCACTCAGCCAACACCCCTAGGACAGCCATGGCAACCACAGGGCCCTGCTTTGTGGGAACAGTCCTAATTTTCTTTTCTTCTCCTTCTTTTAAATATGTATTTATTTTGGGGGGAGCGCTAGCAAGGGAGGGGCAGAGAGAGGGGGACAGAGGATCTGAAGAGGGCTCTGCACTGACAGCAGCAAGCCCGATGTGGGGCTCGAACTCACGAACCGGGGGACCATGACCTGAGCTGAAGTCAGAGGCTCAACCGACTGGGCCACCCAGGCGTCCCGGTCCTAATTTTCCATATTTGGTCTTGTGGCCACAATAAATACACACATACTTACTTGTCAGGCCACATGCTCCAATTCTGGGTTCAGAAACTGGGTAGCAACATTCACAGCACTGCACGCTAGCTATCTGTTTACATATCTGTTCCCCCAACCAGATGTGAGCTCCTAAAGAACAGGGACTGTCTCTTATTCCCCTTTTTTTCTCTTCAGAGCTTAGAACGGCGCCTGGGGAAAGAGGAGGTAGTTACAGAATGGATGGATAACCCATGAATGAGTCTCCATTTAATGATCTCCCCGATATGCAGTTGGTGTCTCAGGGTGTCAGATGGTAAATTCTACCAACAACTGTAATTAAGCTGGGCAGAGTACCTTCTAAACGTTAGGCGTTTTTCCCTTTCAATCCCATTTCATCTTGTCTGCTGCTCTAGGCAGAAAAGGCCAGGTCAAGGCCATGGCTCTGAAGTGATCCCCCAAGAAACAAGCTAAGAGCAAAAAGGAATCTTTTAACAATAAACGTGAACAGAGAAATCTGGCAGGCACTCCCCTCACCAAGTGATCAAAGAAGGCATCAGTACCAGGGGGTAACCTGGCAGCTGGTACTGCCTGCCGTGGTGCAAATGGGCAGCACACATTACCTATGATTCATTCTTGCCCAAACCATCCCACCCGAGCCAAAGTGAGCCTCTAACCCAATCTCCAGTTTACAGGAAATACAGGAGACAAAGGGACAAGTCCAAAGACGCCCCAAGGAAACCACAAGACAAATCCAGGGAGCGAATCTTAAAAAAGAAAAAAAAAATCAGTATCATAAAAAAAAAAAAAAAAAAAAAAAAGTAGCAAGGTGTTGTTCTGGACCAAGCCTGTACTAGACTCTGGTTCAAAGAGGAAACACACTATAAAAGACATTTGGGAGAAAAGTTGGAAAAGCTTAAAAATCAGCTAGACAGTAGAAGCTATTATAGAAATACAATTGACCCTTGAACAATGTGGGGGTTAGACGCGCCAACCCCCTGGGCAGTTGAAAATCTGGGGGTAACTTTGGACTCTCAAAAACGTATCTACTAATAGCTTAACTGTTGACTGGAAGACTTGTAGATAACATAAACAGTCAATTAGCATGTATTTTATATGTTATATGTACTATATACTATATTCTTACAATAAAATAAGCTAGAGAAAGCAATGTTATTTTTTTTTTATTTTTTTTTTATTTTTTTTTTTGGGACAGAGAGAGACAGAGCATGAACGGGGGAGGGTCAGAGAGAGAGGGAGACACAGAATCGGAAACAGACTCCAGGCTCTGAGCCATCAGCCCAGAGCCTGACGCGGGGCTCGAACTCACGGACCGTGAGATCGTGACCTGGCTGAAGTCGGACGCTTAACCGACTGCGCCACCCAGGCGCCCCGAGAAAGCAATGTTATTAAGAGAGCCATAATCCCTACGATTGCACTACTAGGTGTTTATCCAAGGGATACAGGTGTGCTGTTTCGAAGGGACACATGCACCCCCATGTTTATAGCAGCACTATCAACAATAGCCAAAGTATGGAAAGAGCCCAAATGTCCATCGACAGATGAATGGATAAAGAAGATGTGGTATATATCTACAATGGAGTATCACTCGGCAATCAAAAAGAATGAAATCTTGCCATTTGCAACTACGTGGATGGAACTAGAAGGTATTATGCTAAGTGAAATTAGTCAGAGAAAGACAAACATCCTATGACTTCACTCATATGAGGACTTCAGAGACAAAACAGATCAACATAAGGGAAGGGATGGGAAACCAGGGAGGGAGGGGGACAAAACAGAAGAGACTCATGAATATGGAGAACAAACTGAGGGTTACTGGAGGGGTTGTGGGAGGGGGTGGGGGGATGGGCTAAGTGGGTAAGGGGCACTAAGGAATCTATTCCTGAAATCATTGTTGCACTAAATGCTAACTAATTTGGATGTAAATTTAAACAAACAAACAAACAAACATAAATAAATAAATAAAAAGAAAGAAAGAAAGTCATTAGGAAGAGGGATGCCTGGGTAGCTCAGTCGGTTAAGCACCCAATTCTTGATTTCGACTCAGGTCATGATCTCACAGTTCGTGAGTTGAAGCCTCACACTGGGCTCTGTGGTGACAGTGTGGAGCCTGCTTGGGATTCTCTCTCCCTCTCTTTGTCTCTGCCCCTCCCCCTGCTGGTGCGCTCGCCCTCTCTCCAAATAGATAAATAAATTAAAAAAAATTATATTACATATACAGAAAGATAAGGCACACAGCAAAATACAAACAGTGGCTGAATCCAGGCGGAGGACAGTTTCGCGGTTTACTGTGTTCTTTCACCCTTTCTGTTATGCTTGAAAGTTGTCACAGTAAAAAGTCAGGGAAAATGAGAGTATTAATAACAACCTCAGAATGAAGGTATTACAGATATGAAAAAAACCAGCTAGAGATCTTGGGAACGAAAATCGTATTTGTCAAAATAAAGAAACCGAGAGATGAATGATCAGAACAGATACAGCTCAAAAGGAAATCGTTGTGCCAGAAGGTGGAGCCCAGGTTTTGTCCAGAATACAACACAACAGAACACTACGCTGTTAAAGTGGAGGAGAAGGCAAGCGATGTGGAGAAGAGACCCTAAGTTCCAGCTCCTGTCCCATGCAAGCTCTGGAGGAGAGAACAGGGAAAATGACAAGAAGGAGCTTATGAGAGACATTTTAAAAAATTCCTTAGGCCTTCAGAAGTATAGGAATTTTCATACTGTTTCTATCTAATGCATAATGCCAAAAAAAAAAAATCAACAATGATCTGACACGCAAGTTTTAGATGATTTCAACGTGGAAATTGGGGATGAGGAGGCAATAAACACACAGGGAGAATGTGCCAGGTTCTTGTACTCTTAGGGTCAAAGAAATAAATGCTGATTCTAGACCGCAGGTAGAAAAATATAAGTTTGAATACGCATTTAACATTTAACAAGATAAGTAGAAATAGGGTATATGGATTTCCCAACTACTAGAGGGTAGCATGGGAGACAGACAAATATTGGATCCGCCAAAGGCAAAGACGTACTTCGTGACGTGGAAAAAGGCAGTCACTGAACAGTGAGGGCAGAAGGCTTCATCCAGTTCATTCAACAACAGAGAGCGGGCAGTGGAATAGGGACACAGCAGAGCTCACATTCCCTCCCGGGCCTGGGAACCAACAAGAAAGCGTGTGATGTGGGGTGGTGGTAAGTGGTAGGAAGAAAAAAAAAGTAAGGCAAGTAAAGGATATAAAGGAACGCAGACCGCGAAAACGTTATGCTCAGCGAAAGAAGCTAGATGCGGGAATACCCGCCACATTGTGGGTTCCACTTACACAGAATGTCCAGAACAGGCAATCTATAGAGGCAGAAAGTAGACAGGTGGTTGCCAGGAGCATGGGGAGGCAGAAACAAGAGCGACTGCTAACAGGTAGAAGGTGTCTCTTGGGGCGATGAAAATACCTGGCAATTAAGTGTGCTGACAGTTATACAACTCTGTGAGTACACGCCATCACCACCCTGAACTGAACATTTTCAATGCGGGAGTTCTACGGGATATGGATTATATCTCAGTAAAGACTTTTTTTCAATTTTTTTTTAAGTTTATTTATTTATTTTGAGAGAGACAGAGACAATGTGAGCAGAGGAGGGGCAGAGAGAGAAAGGGAGAAAGAGAATCTCAAGCAGGCTCTGCACTGTCAGCAAAGAGCCCGATGCAGAGCTCGAACTCATGAAACGGTGAGATCGTGACCTGAGCTGAACCAGAGAGTCAGACGCTTAACCAACTGAGCCACCCAGGCACCCCAAGATTTTTTTTTAATGTTTATTTATTTTTGAGAGAAAGACAGACAGAGTGTAAGCAGGGGAGGGGTGGAGAGAGAAGGAGACACAGAATCAGGCTCCAGGCTCCGAGCTGTCAGCACAGCTGTGGGGCTCAAACTCAGGAACTGTGAGATCATGACCTGAGCCGAAGTCAGACGCTTAACCAACTGAGTCACCCAGGTTCCCCCCAAGAATTTTTTTTTTTTTAAGTAGACTCCACACCCAGGGTGGAGGCCAACGCAGGGCTTGAACTCACGACCCTGAGATCAAGACCTGAGCTGAAATCAAGAGTCAGAGGCTGAACTGACAGAGCCACCCAGGCACCCCAATAAAGATTTTTTTTTTAAAGGAACTTGGTAGAACGCTACTTTAGACAAGCTAGTCCAGTAAGGCCAACTCATGTAAAGCAAAATAACAATCTGTTGATGTTTACACACATGTGCACACACGCAGAGCAAACTGCCCCAAAGCATCTTAATAGCCACGGCCTTCCATCCATTACCACGCTCTTGCTCAGAGGCAGGGGAAACCCTGACTGGTAAAAAGAAGAATCTAGTGGGAATTCTATAGCTTGGAGTCCTTTTAATACTTAATGAGTTTTTCATGTTAGGCTTGAAAGTACCAACTGTGTGACCATTTTGCATCAAATTAGCCCAACTTTGCCAATTAAATTTTAAGAGATCGGGCTTTGTTTTTTGAACTTTTTTTAGTGTTTATTTATTTTTGAGAGAGAGACAGAGTACAAGTGGGGGGTGGGGAGAAAGAGAGAGAGAGAGAGAGAGAGAGAGAGAGAGAGAGAGAGAATCTGAAGCAGGCTCCAGGCTCCGTACTGTCAGCACAGAGCCCGACGCAGGACTCGAACTCACGAACCACGAGATCATGACCTGAGCCGAAGTCGGACACTTAACCGACTGAGCCACCAAGGTGTCCCAAGAGATCAGGCCTTTTAGCAAACTAGTCTATAAAACTTTCCCCATCAACTTGTGCTGTGGTGGTACTATTTCTCAAAAGTCATAAAATCAAACAAAACAAAAATGGAGTTCCCCGTAAGGTCTCCTGCTCTCATCAGTCATTTAACTCGCCTCCCTGGCCAGGAGCCCTTCAGCTGATGCATGAACCCCACTCTTCAAGCAGAGCCCCACCGTCACCCTTTCCCGCTTAGAAGACTCTCCCTTCTCCCTCCTTCTCTACCCTTCCCTCCCTCTCACTAACTTGCTCGTTCACTCAGTCAGCACGTATCAAGGGCTTATTCTGGGGAAAATAACCCAAAGAAAACCCTAGAGTCAGAGTGCACACAGAGGTATTTAATTTACCTTGTGGTTTCAATAATAAAATAGACTCTTTTCTATGTATTTCAAAGAATGTTCATGTATTTTATAAAACTGATCTTTTTCTATGTAATTCATCTATCACATAAACATGGCAAGATATGCACAATTCAGAGCTAGCGAACTGAAGTTTATTCTGACGGCTTTGATCCACTTTTTCATCACGAAATCACCTACTGTTTGTGTATCCATTAGAGAGTTAAAACCCAAGAATAAAAAAACAAGTTAAATAAATTTTAAGAAATCAAAGTTTTTCATTAGAAAATGTAAACGGAATATTTTTAATTTTAAAAACTATTGGATTTTTACCCTTCTCAGGCATGAAAATGGCAGGAGTGGAGGTTACCTGGCTTGAAATTATAAGAAAAATTTTTTTCAGTGAAATGGTCCAACATCCTCACCATCAGCAACCGTAACCCACTAACCATCAGCTGTGAGCCTCTCACATCAAGATGCACAGCATCCCCGGGGCACCTGGGTGGCTCAGTTGGCTAAGCATCCGATTCTTGATTTCGACTCCGCTCATGATCCCACAATTTGTGGGATCGAGCCCTGCATCGGGCTCGGGATTCTCTCTCTCGGCCTCTCCCCCGCTCATGTGCACGTGCTCTCTCTCAAAATAAATAAACTTAAAAAAAAAAAAAAAAAAAAAGGATGAATGGCATCCCTTTAAAAAGCGGTTGTCTCAAGACGGGACACACTCCAATGACCTGTCACTGCCCAACACACACTGCAGTTGCCATCAGGGCACATGGGCAAGCCCCCTGGCCTGCCATACACCAGATTTGTGATTTTATAGTCAGACCTCGTTTTGGACTGAAGAAGTGCTTAACACTATGGCAGGTGTTCAAATACATCCCTGAAAGTCCTGCCAAAAGTAAGAGCTGCAGGGTGCCTGGGTGGCTCAGTCGGTTAAGCGTCCCACTCTTTGATTTCGGCTCAGGCCATGATCTCATGGTTCATGAGTTTGAGCCCCACATCAGGCTCTGTGCTGGCAGTGAGGAGACTGGGATTCCCTCTCCCTCCCTCTCTCACTTGTTCTCTCTCTCTCTCTCTCTCTCAAAATAAATAAATAAACTTAAAAAAAAAAAGATCTGTACATTCTGAAGAATTTGAATAAGGATCATCGCAGCTGGTTAAACATCTGGGAAATACGTGTACAATTTTTCAAGGAGACTCTTTTGAAAGGCGCAGCACCCGTGGACACATCAGGTTCTGGGGTTGCTATTTTTTACAAATCAGGCACATC
Source organism: Panthera uncia (assembly GCF_023721935.1). Lineage (NCBI taxonomy): Eukaryota > Metazoa > Chordata > Mammalia > Carnivora > Felidae > Panthera > Panthera uncia. The sequence goes on from NC_064816.1 coordinate 54,661,055, forward strand.
GCTCCTTAGCCACGCTCCAAATTTGGGATGCTGTCACCTCAAACGTTGACGAATAGGTGAGAAAACCTCTAAGAACCGCCGATGCTCACACACCTCATCTCGGGTTAAATTCGCCTCTTTCCAATCTGGGAAACAGAGGCTTACGAGGCACAGTAGAGCAAGTAAGATCAGAGAAGCCCATGTGTGTCGTGGTGTATATACAGGAGCTGCTAATGAGAAATGGTCTTCACTTACTAATCCCTCCCAGCGGGCTGGAGGGATCCTCTAACAGTCCTTGCTTGGGTTCTGTCGCTATGTGTTCAACAGGACCGCATTTTGTAAGCCATTCTAGAAGATAGGCTTTTTCTTTTGTTCGTACCAGCCAAATGCACCACTTCACCCAATTCATCTGAATTAACAAGGATTTGTGTAACAAGCACCTGGCATCAGGATGCTGCTTCGGTACTGCTAATCAAAACACACAAAGAGTGTGAAATGCAAGTGATATATGACAGCCCAGATATTGAACTCATTCCTCCCCAACCTTTCTGCGTGTGCGTGGTGTTGGTGCGGGTACTACCAGGAGGGGGGCAGGGGAGGGCATGGCCAACAGTGAGCAGAAGCACCGGGAGCCAGAAGGCTCAGTTCTGTTCAGATCTGTCACCCGCAGGCCTCCATGTCCTGCTCTGTAAGATAAGGGTCTCTCTCACAGGGTGGCCACGGAGAAACCCCATATGGGTAGGTAAGACAGGGATCCTTCCTGCATTCACTGACAGGGTAACAGATCAGTGAAATGACTTGCGTAAGGTCCGCTGTGCACCCAAGCTTCCTGACTCGCCACATCACTCGCTCGCTCTCTCTCCCAGGTGATTTCCATACCAACGTCAGCACCCATTTACTGATGATCTGCAATGGGCCATGTCCCTAAAGCGAAGGGGTTTGCAGGGTTTGAGGGTGAAGCCGGTAAGAGGAGGTGACATCACACGCCTAAAGGGTTACGTGGCAAAGCCAAGATTTTAAGGTGGTAAATCTTTTTTTTTTTTTTTAATTTTTTTTCAACGTTTTTTATTTATTTTTGGGACAGAGAGAGACAGAGCATGAACGGGGGAGGGGCAGAGAGAGAGGGAGACACAGAATCGGAAACAGGCTCCAGGCTCCGAGCCATTGGCCCAGAGCCTGACGCGGGGCTCGAACTCACAGACTGCGAGATCGTGACCTGGCTGAAGTCGGACGCTTAACCGACTGCGCCACCCAGGCGCCCCAAGGTGGTAAATCTTAAGGAGCAGCGTGGGTCTGCTCCTGGAGCTCGTTCCACGGTCTTTCCGCTACACGTGCTGCCTCAGGACGGTCAGAAACCTCAGCAAGGTTTATTTTGCAACAGGGATAGCTGTCATTCTCATCAAGAACAGATTTCCTCGGACAACCAGCACGACCCAGTACTTCTTTCTTATCTAACAGTCCTTTTGCTATTTCTGATCAAAACTGAAAAAGTCCAACCAATATGACCCAAGTAGGAAAAGCACCTGATCCGAACCACAAAATCCCGATTGGAAGGACCGAGGATGCAAACTTTAAAAGAAGGCAATGCCTATTTCCCTGCCCCTGCCCCTGCCCCCTCTTTTGGAAGTGCCAGGCTACAAAAACAAAGATTACTTGTAGGGCCCGGGGAAGCTTGAGAGCCAAGGCCCAAGGTCCTGAAATCTGGAGGCCCAGGCCCAAGGGCATAAACTTTACCTCTGTGAAGGAGAGATCTGGCAACCTCCCCAACAAGGGGAGAGTGAACCCGACAGAGAGCTGAATAAAGGGGGTACAATTCGACAAGGCTAACCTCTGTGTGTGGACTTGAGGCCTGTGTCCCCAGTGATCTGCAAAACGAGTTTACATAACAGGCCTTTGTATTGTCCCAGATAAGAGAGAGTAGAGGAGCGGTCAGAATGTTTTAAGGATTTAGAACCGGCTGAGATTTCCTGGGGGACAGTGAGGTGGGCGGGGTGGGGAGTGAGGGGTGGAGGAGGGGCGAGTTAAGAAATCACCTGTCTGCTCTGAGGAGGAAAAATGGTAACAACAGCAATAATAATGTAAGTCCTCATATTTGCAATTCCTTGATTTTATCCGCAACGTCACTTTCAGGATAGACCAGAAATGAGTAACACTGGTTGTCTCTTCTTAGAGGGCACCACAGAGTTGGGGGTCAAAGGGAGATTTTTTTTTTTTTTTTTAACTGTATGCCCTTTTATGTCTTCGAAATTTTGAAATTCTGGACCACGTGGATGGATCATCCATTCAAAAATATGTAAGGGGAATTTTTACACTATTTTAAGTACGTCCATAGTTTTCCAACAGCCCTAAGAAACAAGCAAAGATCATTAGTCCCAACTCAAAAATGAGGAAGCAAGCCATGGGCTCCAAGAAGGGAAAAGGAATTCGCCACGGTTGTGCCAGAGCTGGATGGAAGATTCAGACCTTCAGACTCCTAAGCCAGTGCTCTCTTTCAGAGACTGCACGGTGTGCAAGATGGCGCCCCCAGGTTCACTCTTGAAGTTCAACCTGCATAGCCAGCACCTCAGGAATCCCCATGAGGTTGGGCACAGGAACCTGTCACCCCATAAGGTGCCTTCCTAGCCAGCACAGCAGGCTCTGTGGGCTGTTCAAGGCTGGCTAGATGTTCTGTTAGTGGACAAACATGCTGGAACTCACTGAGGCTTCAACCCTTATTACTGAAAAATCTATGAAATGCCCAAGTCCACATTCTTGTCTCAAAGTGCGGTGGCTGCAACTGCATTTTTACTAGATTCATTAACTTGCAGACTCTGAGGGTCATTATTATGAACTCAGAGGGACTCAGATGGGGGGCGGGTGGGGGAGGCAGGGAGGTGTTGAGTATGAAAACAAGCACTAGGCTTGGGACCCAGGCAGACCCTGGGCTCAAGTCCTGGTTTTGCCACTGACTTGTGTGTAGCCTTGGGCATGCTGGTCACTTCATTTATTTTGGCCTCAGCTTCCCCTCTATTAATAAAAATCAATGCACAAACATGTACTGCACATCATGTGTCTTAACAATGTGCTAGGGACTCATAGGCCCATAAGGCAGACTAGATCCCTGTGCTTCCAAGGAGCTGATACACATCGTACAGGAGGGGACCAACAAACGAGGTAATTTCAAGTCCTAATAAGTGCTATGAACTTATACTGTAATGGGAGAGAGGGTCTAGAAGGTCAGGGAAGGCCTCTCTCTGAAGAGAAGGCATTTGCAGTGGGAGCCAAATAATGAAGCAGCAAGCGGATACAGGAACACGGTATGATAGGCAGGGGGACAGATACAAAGACCCCAAGGCAGAAAGGGCTAGCAAGGCTAGACAGCAGCAAGTGAGGGACAGAGGGAGGGACATGAAATCAGCCCAGGTAGACGGGGGCCCACCTCCTCAGGTAAGGAGTCTGGATGTTATTGTGGTTGCAACAGGAAGTGACTATAGAAATAAGGAAGTCTGATTAGATCTGTGACATTTCAAACAGTTTTTAGCAGAACTTTTCAGTCAAATAGAAACAAGTGGACCCTCAATACAGAAGTGGATAAAAGGAGTATTACTCTGGCTGGGTGAGAAGCCAGAACCTGTAGCCCCTCGGCCTTCCCCCTTCACCCCTGCAGCAGTACCCCACCCCAGCTGCCCTGCCTAGCACTGGCGTTCAGAGGGGCTGGAAAAACACCGGGTGATCTATCTCTGGGTTGTTGGAGCTCTAACAAAAGCCTGTGGCACACGGAGAGGAGATTTGGGAGATCATGTTGGATGCTTGTTGGAACCCCAACAGCCCCTGGAAAGGTTTTAAACTAAATCCCTGATACGGACACACTTTCTGCAGGAACAATAACAATAAAATCTAGCTCACCAAAGGTTCCAGTTAAAATCACATTGCTGAAACTATAGGGACAGAAAACAGATCGGTGATTGCCAGGGGCTGGGGTGAAGGGAGGACACTGACACAAAGGGACACAAGGGAACTTTCTGGGTCGCTGGAAGTATTCTATATTGTGATTGTGGGGGTGATTATGGGACTGTATACGTTTGTCAAAATTGACAGAACAGCACACCTAAAATGGGAAATGTTTAAGGAGCATAAATTAAACTTTAATAAACCTGGTGAGTTTTTTGAGGGGAGAAAAAAAAGACACCTCCTAGGTGTTTTATGGATGAGGAAACAGACTCAGAAAGCAAAAGTGACTTGCTCCTTCTGAGTCAGTAGAACCCCAAAAGTCCCCCACCCACTACTGCTCACAGTTTTTTGTGTTTTTTGTAGTCTTTTTTGCTCAGTTTTAATTCAAAGCCTCTTTAGCATCCTGGGCCTCAGGTTTCTCTGACTACAAAATGAAGAGATAAATAATTGCCAAAGACTTTCCCACTCCAAACAATCAGATTCTAAGAAGCAGTCTGGTGTAAGGGGAAAGACCTCAGTGCTGTGGAAACTGAAACAGTGGAAGAAAATTCCCACTGCTACCATTACCTGCTGTGTGCCCTGGGGCAAGCCTGTCCTATGCCAGACAGGGTTAATAAGGACACATCTGTAGGGGTGCCTGGGTGGCTCAGGCAGTCAAGCATCTGACTCTTGATTTTGGCTCAGGTCAGGATCTCACAGTCGTGAGATGGAACCCCACGTCAGGCTCTGCGCTAACAGCGCAAAGCCTGCTTGAGATTCTCTCTCCCTCTCTCGCTGCCCCCTCCCCCTCTCAAAATAAATAAACATTAAACACACACACACACACACACAGCTGTAAAACAGCTGGCACACAACAGACTCTCAACTACCACGTTGTGAGTCACAACAGCCGTCGTAACTACCGAGGGGTTTTACCATCCCCATACTGTTCTGAATGAGGAGGTGACCATAAGGAAAAGAAATCACAAACTGCCCGCGCTGCATTGCATAACCTGTGCCCGGGTACACAGTACACCCTGGGCTCCACCGGGGCACAGGCTGTTATCACACCAGGTAAACAGGAACACACTGCCCCCTCCTTGACCACCGTCAGCACCCAGTCACCACAAACACTTGGGTGCAGGAGAAGGCCGACAGCTCACAGGAACACCACGGCTATTTATGCCTATATTTTAGGCACTCCGCTTTCCCTGTGGCTGCTGGCATCATCACAGGGCACAGACTCATCCAGAGACACACCCCACCCATCCTACAGCCCTTTCCCTCACCATCTGCTCCAAAGGGGTGGTCCCAAATAATGACTCAAAGCTGCCTGCCACACGCTGCTCCTTTTTTCTGCTCTCCGAAAGAAACCAAAACACACAGAAACCGAAAAGACTGTTTAAAAACAACAACCACACACAAACAAACAACAAATGCTTCAGGTAGGGAGTTTCTGCTTCCTCTGGCACATCCATTCTAGGGGCACTGTGGTCATGTAAAGTTTGTTGGCTTACTTTTTCTCCACGGAGAGACAGGAGGTAGGCAACACCCACAAATTATCCCAATTCTGCAGAAACAAAGAGCGAAGTACCCTGGCAAAAGGCAAACATGAGCAGGGCTCCAGCAGCCCAGGGACGCAAAGCACCAGAGCATCAGGCCTCAAGGGACTTCAGTACTCTGGTTCATCTTCTAGAAAACACAGAGATAACAGGAGAAAACACTTGCCCTGTGCCGCCCCTGCCCGGTGCTCTTAAGAGCCGTCCTGGAGATCATGTGAATTCAAAACCATGAAAGAATGGAAAAGATTTCTGCACAGCTCAGTTAAGTAAAGTTACTGGGCAAAAACAATGCTCGGTCCTGGCCACGATCTCCTAACTCTATTAGGGAGAGCTGGCACCCAGGTTAAGAAAACTCTGATTCATTAATCACAAATATTATTTATCAAACCACTGCCAGGACATTGTGGCAACTACATCCTGCTGTTTCTATTCAGAGCCATTGCCAAAGTTTGGTCCTCTCCCCCACCTTCCGGTATCTGTGAACTTTTCAGTTTCTATCAAACTCCAGATGGGGGAGGGGACCCAGTGCTGGCCCTAGTCGAGTAAAGTTCCACCACCAGGTCCACAAAGAGACTGCAGGGAGGCGTGGCCAGGCCGGAAATTCTGACAAAAAGTTTTGGCCCTCCGGTCCTAGAAGCAACTACTTCCTGATCCTTTCTAGTCGTGGAGGGAGGGGGGGAAGGGGTAGTTTTCTGGCCGGGTTCTCCCAGCCCGGGGCCGAGCTAGGGCCTTCGATCGCGGTGGGGAAGGGTCAGGCCAACCATGGGCCCTTCTATACGCCGCACTCCGAGGCGCTCTGCTGCCTTCCACCGGCGAAGTTATTTTGGAGCAAAGTGCCCCCAGGGTGTGAGCTCGGGAGGGCAGGGACTCCTCCCCCACACTATCCCCAAACACACACACCCACACCCGCACACACACACCCCAAGGCCGGCGCTCTGAGGACTGAACCTGACCTAGACCCTAAGGCCCAGGCCTGCTACTACAGGACGAAGGGTAAGGGGAAATGAAAGGGGTTTGTCAGAACCTCAGAACAATCCGGGGCGCTCGCTGCGGTCTGGGGTTGAACCAGCCCCTGCCCCCGCTGGGGGAGCGCGCCTTCCGGGGTCCCTGGTCGACCCCCAGTGCCCGTCGTTGCCCCGGCCGCGCCGCAGTCAGAGAAGGCCAAACCACCCCCCGCGCGGCGACCCCAGGCCGGGCCTCCCACCTTGACCCGCTTGCCCTGGACCTCCAGCGTCTTCATGGTGAAGTCGACGCCGATGGTGCTGCCCTGACGCTCGGAGAAGGCGCCCGTCTTGAAGCGCTGCACCACGCACGTCTTGCCCACGCTCGCGTCGCCCACCAGCACCAGCTTGAACAGGAAATCGTACTGCTCGTCCGGGTCCCCCTGGCCCGGGCCCGGCCCCGCCATGGCCGCGCGGGAGCCGAAGGGCCGGCGCTCCGGACGCTGGGGGCAGCCCGGGCTCACGGAAGCTACGGACCGCCAGGCGACGTGGAACCACCGCAACACCTGAAGAAGGGGTGCAGCCGACTGCCGGCCCCAACCCGGGCCCGCCCTGGCCCCGCCTCTCCGCCCTTCCGCCCCGCCCCCGGCCGGGCCGGAGCCCACCGGCCTAGGCTCCGCCCGGGACTCGCCCGGTCCCTCCTCCGCAAAGCTCGCGGCCGGCCCTCTGCTAGCTCCCGGCCAGTCCGGCCCTCAGGTCCGGCCTCAGCCCTGCCGCGGCCAGGCTCCGCCCCCCGCACGGCCCCAGCCCGACTCTAGCCTCAGCACATCGGGCCCCCCCATCCCCACTCCAACCTCAGCACTTTGCAGGACAGACTCCGCCCTCAGCCACACCCCCGATTAGACTCCGCTCTCAGCCCCGCCCCGGCCGGACTCCGCCCGCAGCGCCGTTCTTGGCCGCGCCCCCAGCCAGACTCCGTCCCCAGCATCGCTGTCGGCCCCGCCCCCAACCCGACTGCGCGCTCGCCGCGGCCCTAGGCGGGTGGACGAACCCCCTCAGCACCGCTCCTAAGCCTTCCCACAACCTAACTCCGTCCGCAGCACCGCCCCCAGCACTCGTCACGCCCCCCGCCGTCCCGCTAGTCATCCCACTCGCAGAAGCAGTCAGGAACAGGCTCCAGGCAACGGTAGGATCTTTGGGCCTGACCCAGCCAAAAAGAACCAAACACTTGGCCTGAGCAGAGGAACATGGGAGGTTTGTGGGGAGCTCTATGGAAGGGCAGATCAGCTCCTGCCAAGATGGTCCATAAACCAGGGGTCCTTGGAGAAATGGAACCCAAATGTCTATAAGAAGCTGAAAATAGATCAAATGGGACCTATCCCCCCAAAGGGCTTCCCGACCACCAAGATGGGAGGGAACTGAGAACACTCTTGCCCTCCAATTCTACTTAGTTCAATAAATTTGGTTAATGCCTACCATGGTTCAGGTACTGTTCTAGGGCCTTTGTTCCTTTCAGTCCACAAAGCAGACAAAAATCCATACCCTCCCCAGTAGAAAAGGAAAGAGGGCTTTTCCATGGCTTAAGGAGACCACAGAGGGCAAGTCCACCAGGGCCAGTACCTTGATGATCCCTGACCAGCTTTACTGGCCAACTGGGGAAGAGACTGGATGAGGAGGCAAAGGCAGACCCATGGAGATGGTGGAGGAGCAATTTGTTCTGGAACAGTGTGAACTCTACTCCCATGGTAAATACCCAACAGTGCCATACAGGAACCCCCAAAGTGCCATGGAAAAGCAATTCTGGGAGCCCAGCTTTATTACATCAGACTGGAGTGGCAGGAAGTAGCCTCCATCCTGAGGTGGAAGGAGACAGGATATGGGATGGAGGGCTTCCACATGCTGGGGTTGGCTCTGGGAAACTGGGGCATGTCAAAGCTTAGAACTCTAGAAAATAACATCTGCTCCAGCCCTGAGTGGCTACTCACAGCCACTGGTGGAGACAGGGAAGGGAAAGGTGAGCCCAGGAGCTGGATTGAGCCAAGGCTTAGCTGCTGGAAGCACCGGGAGAGGAAAGAAGAATGTCAACAGTTGCAGGGTGGGGTGGATGAGTGGCTGATGAACTGAACTGGCCTTTTCATTTGCCTTGCCTGGAATTGGTTTGGGGTGGGGTGGGGGCATGTTGGTCTTGCTATGGATTTTGCCAGAAGGCCCAGCCACCACTTGCTTTGGGAGGGTGATGGAAAGGTTCTAAAACCAGACTGTTGCGATGAGGGCTGCATGACTCAGGAAATGTATTAAAGTCCTTAAACTACACTTACCATGGGTGGGGAAGATGGTGTGTTAAGTTACACCTCAATAAAGCTGTTTAAAAAATATCCGCATTTCCTCTTTTTTGGTGGGAAGTTTCTGAGTAGCCGGGTGCCATTTTATCTGAAGTTGAATTATGCACATTTGAAATACAGCAATTCAAATTTAGAAATGTTTTATGATGTCTCACTTAATGCCCCAAATGTGAAATGATGCACATCCCAAATTTTAAAAAATAGGTCAAGAATTTAACATTCTTACAGCTGGGGGGGGGGGGGGCGGGGGGAATGCTGAGTTTTAACTATGCCGTTGCCACATGGGGGGGGCACCAGCCTAGCTGACATGCTGAAGCATGCACTGTAACCCCCACACAGCGTGGATCAGAACTCCTCCCAGTGGTTAGAGAGACAAATGCCATCTTCCCTCTTCCTTAGTTCCTCCCTCCGTTCCTTTTTCATCTTTATCTTTCTTTCCACTGTCACCTTTGGTAAAATATACAGCCTCTAACAATACCATCTTGAGTTTTACTTGTCAGTGCCCAGGCTAGTGCTAAAAATGTGTCCCCAACATACACGAAGGCGAGAAAACACCACAAAGAAGACCAGATACCAACCGTGATACCCTGCGTTAGTAAAGAGTGCTTGGTGCACATTATTAGAATATAACAGAGCAGCAAGGACTGGGCTGGTGATGGCTGAGGACTGGGAAGGCTCCCTCGCAGGGGCAGCCCTCAACCCACCTGGTGGCCAAAAAAATGGCAGCCATCCCACTCTTTCCCCCCTCCCCAAACCCCAAAATGTTATAAACACTGGTCAAATGACCCCCAGGCCTCCCTTGCTTCCGTTGATGGTACCCATTTCACGCTTGAGGCTTTGCCTAGAAATAAGGGAGCAATTGGGTCTCAGCACCCCTATGCCAACCTCTACCAACTCCATGCTGCCCTCCCACCCCCTCTGCTACCCCCACACCCAGCTCAGTGCCCCACCCAGCACTGCCCTGGCTTTCTCCCCTGCCAGCTTCTAGTCCCCACAGTCCCCCACCACCAAATAGGCTTGCTGGAAGGGCTCTTATGAGGTCACTCCCCCTGCTCAAATGTCAGTGATGAGCCCAGACCCTCTGGAACACCCACACCTTCAAGGTCCACCCCTCCATAATCATCTGTTCCCCTGCCAGGAAGCCCCTCCCCTGTTTCCCAGACCCTCCAACCTTCCAGTTTTCACAGAATCTTCCAGGGTCCTGCCGGAAGGACTGGTGGGATCAGCCCTGAGCTCACCACTCCTCACCATGCTTAGGCGGAAACCCAGGCTCTGAAGCTTGCAAAAAATACCCTGTGCAGGAACTCTGCCCTGCTCAGTCCTGCAGGAGACCTTCCCGCCACACTTTTATTTTCAGGGGGAGGTGGGGAGAAATGAAGGAGACGGACATGATGTGAAAATGCCTGAAGGGGCAGGCTGCTGCCACAAATCTCCCAGGGGGCCTGTCTCTGCTCATTAGTTAAGTGGTGCCTGACCAGTGAGGGAAGTGAGGGAAGGCCTGATGTACCCAGATGGGTTCCTGCTGTCACCACTTCGCAGTTCCTGTGAGCAGAGGATGACACACCCCTACTCCATCCTCTCTTGGGGCTTTGGGAGGAGGACAGTAGTAGAGGATGGGGTGGGGGTGGGAACGGGGCAGTCTGTGCAGCATCAAAACCAGCACCTTTGCTTCTCTGTGACAGGCCTGGCCCTCTCATAGCAGCCCAAGGTATCCAGGGCCAGAGGAGAAAGATTTTAATCTCCTCCTTGTTTATAAATTGCTCAAGAGCAGAAGCACAAGGGTCAGGGGGCAGAGTGCAGGGAGGTGGGGGGGTGATGCAGGAAAAGGAGGGCGGTCTGAGGCCTGGGTGGGGCTGGTGTGTCGAATCTTAAAGCAAAACAAGAGGAATATTGACATTTTGCTCAGGAAAACAAGGAATAAGCAAAGGGGAAGGAGGTCTATGGAAATGTATCCATGAAAAATCGCCTCTCTGGAAATGTTGGGCAGAGCCAAAGCCAAACCATGAAACAGATTTTGTCAACAAAATCAAGGTTCCTGAGACTGGTTCCTTTGCCTCTGAGCAATGAACTGGGCCAAGGGAATCACATCCCCACCAATGGTCACACATGCCAAGCCAGTTCCTCTGCTGTTACAGGCCTAGAGTGGGAGACATGCACAGATCTTCCCCTTTGGGGCCCCTGGCAGACAAGTAGCCAGGGCCTTCAGGATAGGAAGAAATCTGGGGTTGGGTCCGTCTCAGCCAGTAACACCTGTGCTACGTGCTTCTCTACCCAGCCTCAGTTTCCTCAGACGTGGGACACGAATTCCTGTACTGCCTGCATCCTGGGAAGCCACCAGGACATCCCAGCTGGGAGGGACTTTGGAAACTGAAGGACAGGAGCAGCGACGCCTGTTTCTGACTGTCCCAGAGGTTCGAAACCTGTGAATTCCACGGACTGAATGACAAGAGGCCGGCCTGGAGCCCTGGGCGTTCCAGAGGGGCCACACCGCAGTCTCTTCTGTGACCTTTTCCAGGGAGAGATACCTGTTGTTTGAATTTCCTGGTGTCCTTGAATGCAGGGCGGCCCCAAGCTTGCATGTGGCCCTTGGAAGAAAAACCCCTAACTGGGTGGTCTGAGCCGGGCCACCACGTGGCCCCCAGAGGCTGTGCTGAGGGCCCTCTCTTGCCTCTGCCCGCACCATGGGACTGCCAGACCCTGGGACAACGTCTTGGGCTTGAAAACAGGGAGAGTGAGGCCAGGGGCCTAGAGGGACTCACTCAAAGTCCCAAGTTGGCTCCTGAGCCCCTGTCCCGGACCAGGCTGGGGCTGGGTCCTAGGTCCCAGAGTGGAGTCTGGCCCTGGCCGCCCCCCCCGGGGGCCCCCAAAGCCCCAACCCCAACCACACATTCAGCCAGGGGCTCAACTGAGGAGGGACCACGCCACCCCTCCTTTGGGGAAGCCAGGACGCAGGGTGCCCTCACCCGAGTCACATCCCCTCTCCTCGTCCTCTGTCCCTTTCCCCACACGGCCACTCCCCACCCCAGCCAGTCTCTGCCCAGCCTCTGCCTGGCCTGGCTCCTGCCTCCCGTCTCCACACCCAGCTCCACACACCTTCCTAAAGCAGGCCACGCACTGACCGACCGGGTCACCCCCTTGCTTGGTCCTGACACTCACTCCCAGCTACTCCTAGGAGCCCTCCGGAGCATGGGGAACCCCCTCCCACACACACAGTCTCAGAGACGGCTGTCCCCCGTCGCTGCCGTCGGTTCCCCGCCCCGGAAAGAAAAGACCCAGCCTGGATGGCAGGCTGGGCTCCCACTCTCGCCTCCTGGACATCCGTGGTGTGCCTTCACGCGGGCCAGCCCGGGGGTGTGGCGAGGACGGCTCTGCCCGCCCACCTCGGCCCTGGACGGAGCCCGGACCGTCCCAGCCCTCCCCCACGTGGGCTGTGTGCTTCGGGACTCTGTCCCCTGCAGCGGTTCTGAACCTCGCGTCCTGCTGCAGCCATTGCCTCAGTACGGTTCCCAGGGAGCCAGCCGCAGACGTGGGGGTTGCCCTTCCATATAAAAATCTTTAATAAAAATAGCTCTCTTCAGAACCTGTCATAAAACGGAAGTACCAAACTGAAAGTCCTGCCACCTGGGCAGGAGGGAATGAGGCAGGCTGGGCAGGCCACAGAGAACTGCGAGCAGTAGCCGACCCAAAAGGAACAGCTCTAGCTGTTGGCTGACACATGGGACTGTGGGCCGAGTTGACACAGTCTCATTTTTCAAGAGGAGGTAGCAGTATATCTTTTTAACGGTAGTCATAAATTGACCTCCCCCCCCCCGCGAGTGACAGGAGAAAGCTAAATAAAACGCAAGCACCCAGCTAGCAGCCTGTTTTACACACTCAAGATAAAAATAAGTGGGTTCCTACAAAAGCAAAACATGTGTACAAAAGTGACAGCTGAAGCGCACAGCCTGCCAGGGAGGGACAGGGGCCAGGGTAAGAGAAGGTGGGAGAAGGAGCCCCAGGACTCACAGCGCCAGCCTGCCCGTCTGCAGTCCCAGGACAGCAGAGCCCTGTGGCAAGGGCCAGCGGGGGATGATGGTCCCCTGACAGATCTCCAGACCCTGCACAGGTCCCGGCTCAGCCCTAATACCCCAGAAGTCTTTTGGCCTCTTCACTCTGGGCCTGCAGGGTCTCACTGGCGTACTTCTGGAGGAGTTCCATCTTCTTCCTTCGCACAAGGGCCTCCTCGATCTGTGGACAGCGAGAGTGAAGAGCTCATGTTGGACTCCTCCACAAGCCCTCCGTGCCCTGCTGGAGCTCAGCCAGGAGGGAGATCCCCAGACAGAGGCCATCGAGGAGCCAAACCCCAGAGCCAGCTCCCACTGGAAGCGGAGGAACAACCCTGTTTGTCAGTATCCCCTAAAGTGGACGGGACCCAGCCCCCCGCTGCATGCTGCACCTTACCTACCAGAAGCATAGCGACCAGTGCCAAGTGGTCAGAGTCAGAGCTGCCCTAACGGATAGGAAGGGCGAAGAAAACCCACGAACGCACTCTGTGCAGGCTCCTTTTCCCCGAGTCCCCTGGCACTGGGGAAGCCCCACCTGCAAGGGGAGCAGCTCTCAGCCTCTGTCCTACCTCTTGCTGTGATGGCACTGGGACATGGGCGATGAACTTCTGCTGCCCGTCTTCACCTCCTTTCTCCTGGCTGCCTTCCTCGTCAGACTACAAAACAGAGAACCACCAAAAGGCAGTGAGCCAGAGCCCGTTACACACATGTTGGAACCGCTACAAAACGCACAATTCGGCAGCTATTTAAGAGGAAAAAAACAGGGGTGCCTAGGTGGCTTGGTCAGTTAAGCATCCAACCTGATTTTGGCTCAGGTAATGATCTCTCTGTTTGTAGGATCTAGCCTCACTCGAGCTCCTTGCTGACAGCAATGGAACCTGCTTGGGATTCTCTCTCTCTGCTCCTCCCCTGGTCTCTCTTGTGTATGCGAGATAATAAATAAGTAACTAACTAACTAACTAAATAAAGTCTCTCTCACAAAATAAACTTAAAAAATAAATGCCAGGTGTGCCTGGGTGGCTCTGTTGGTGGAGCGTCCGACTTCAGCTCAGGTCATGATCTCAGCTTGTGAGTTTGAGCCCCGTGTCGGGCTCTGTGCTGACAGCTCAGAGCCTGGAGCCTGCTTCGGAGTCTGTGTCTCGCTCTCTCTCTGCCCCTCCCCTGCTCATGCTCTCTCTCTCTCTGTCTCAAAAATACATAAAACATTAAAATAAACAAATAAAAATAAAAAAATAAAAAATAAAAGGAAAAAAACAAAAGGAATGGGGACGTTCAGTGCTCACACAGAAAGACATGGAGACACCCACTAACTATTTAAAAAAGCCACAAAACACTGTGCAAATGATGCTACCTTTTGAATGAGGAAAGAGAATTAGAAGAGAATCTAGTGACAGCCGTGAGAACCGAGTGCATCTTTGCACCCAGAGAACTAGGGAATCTTTGTTGGTCTTTACACATTCTTTGGTTTTTGAACCTTGTGAATGTTATCTAGTTCTTTAATTAAAATTTAAAAAATTTAATTACCAAATGTACCCAATATGGAAAATGTACCAAATATAGAAAAAAGATCAATTCAGGTCTGCCCACGAGTCAAAAGAGATTGCCAATAACTTCAGGAAATAATGTGGCCTTGGAAATCTGAGGAGAGAGGGCTCCCGTGAGGTGGTGGGGTCCGCTGTTTGCCAGTGTCGGTGCCAGACGCCCTGCACCAGCCTCTGCCCACACCCGCTGACTACTACCTAGCAATACAGAGGAATGAACTCTTGGATTCAACACCTCGGATGGAGCTCAAGGGCACTGTGTTGAGTATAAAGACCATCCTCAAAGGTGGCATACGGTACGCTTCCATTTGTGAAACACCCTCAAAAGGACAGAATTATAGAGACAGGGAACCGACTGGAGTTGGCCACGGGATGGGGGAAGGAAGGAGGCCTGTCAGGGTGCAACACGCGAAGGGAACGGCTCTGTATCTTGACCAAAATGGTGGTTGTACAAATCCACACGTGTGATAAAAGACACACAATGCTATACACTCATTACGCCATCTCTGTTTCCTAGTGTTGACACTGTCCTGTAACTCTGGAAGATGTAACCGTTGGGGCAAACTGGGTGAAGGATATACAGGACCTTCTGTACCACCTTTACAACTTCCTGTAAATTATTTCAAAACTACAAGGAAAAAAACCCACCTTTGGTGGCTCTCCATCGCTCTTCGGATGAAGGCAAACCCTTCTCACCATGGAGCAGGGGCGTCGGCCTGTTCTGCCTTGCCTCCACCCCAGCAGCCCCTTACTGTGCTCCAGCCACACCGGCCCATCCTCTGTCCCTCACACTCCCATGGTGTCTTTCAGTACATATGTTTCCCCTGTTGCTGGAACACTCTTCCCTCACTGCCTCTCCCTTGGTTATTAACTTGTCCTGATCTTCCAGACCTCGGCTGAGGGGTCAGCTCCCAGGGAGAGCCTTCATGGGCTCTCCCTGCACCACATCACTATCGCAGACCGCTGTCACAGCCACTGGTTCCCACTGTCTCTGCTCACCGGACTGTCTCCCCACTGACTCTAAGCTACAAGCAGAGCTTGTCTCCTGCTGTGCCCCTGGCACAGGCCTGGTTCACAGTAGCCACTAATTAAACAAACACCCGCTGAAAGAGCAAATGAATTATTTGCAGCTGAAGAAGACCTTCCTAGGGCTTCAAATGTTTCACTGTCCCCACTGCTGAGCAGCCAGACCTGCATATGAGCCTAACCTCAGGTCCGCCGTACCCTGTGTGATAATGACCAAGTCACTAAACTTCTCCGAGCCTGCTTCCTTGCCACCGATGTCACGGCAAGTTCCTCACCCGGGACCTGACCTATCGCCCACGCACGGGTAATTCCCCTCCCCTTCTCAGTCCAGCAAATCCATTTCATCCCTTCTCGATGTGTCCAGGGAGCAAGGGCTGCATGGCAGGCTCTTCAGAAGAGTCCAGAGCTAGCAGGCTCTGCCTGAGAGGCAGGATCATAGCTCCACCCTCAACCACCACCCTCTGAATAAGGCCCTCTCTGCTCTGGGCTGGTTTCTATCTCTAAAATGGGGTTGTTAAGACTAAACAAGACCTTTTGGCACTGCCACTTAAAAGGAAATGATGAGGGGCCCCTGGGTGGCTCAGTCAGTGTCCAACTTCAGCTCAGGTCGTGATTTCACGGTTCATGAGTTCGACCCTACATCGGGTTCTCTGCTGTCAGCAAAGAGCCTGCTTCAGATCCTTTGTCCCTCTCTCTCTCTGCCCCTCCCCGGCCCGCGTGCTTTCTCTCAAAAATAAACAAACATTTCAAAAAAAACTTTTAATAAAAACATCAAAAAAGAAAAATAAATGCTGAGGCCTACCCTGCTGACACCTTGATATTAGACTTCTAGCCTCTAGAACTCTGAGGCTAGAAACATCCATTTCTGGTGTTTAAGCCGCCCAATCTGTGGTACCTTGTAATGTATAAGCAATTAATACAATAGATACATAATTAAACCTGAAAACGTGGTAATAATAAAGAAGCGAATAAATAAATAAAAAGAAACGATGGGGACACGGGCTAGAACTCATGGCATCAAATGTGTTTATAAGTCCGACAGCAGTGTATTCAGAAGGGCCTATCTCTACAAAGCAGGTAAGTAATGCTGGGTATAAAGTACAGTTTACCAAGTACTCTAACAGCCATTCCCTTCTAGAACTCTCCCTGGGATGCTGAGTCCTCACATCCATCTTCCAGCTGAGGAAGCTGAATTCTCAGGGCTGGGCTTTGGCCCCGACCCCCCGCCAATGGGCTGAGGCTTCCTACCATCCCACCCATTCTCCCAAGGCCCAGCCTTCGTGGCTCAGAGCAGAGGCAGTGAGGACCGGGGCCCCCCACTGCCCACAGTACCTCTTCCTCGGTGACAGCATAGATGTTGATCTCTTCCTCCTCTTCCTCCTCCTCCTCCTTTTCTCCTCTTGCCAGCCGGGCCTCTCTCTCAGCTTTCCACTTTTCCACCAATCCGGCCCTGACTGGAGAAACAGGAGAGCAGGTGCTGCTTAGTCAGGCCTCTAATCAGCTTTATGTGCAATGCAGGGTGAGGCCCACATGTCCCCTCGGAAGAGGGGAATCCTCCATTCTGCCCTGGCAGGCAGGAGTGGAGTGTGAGAGGTAGTCTGGTCACACCACAGCTCTAGCTCCCAGTTACAACAAGGCAGCCTGCCAGGGGACAACCCCAGATCATCCCCAGTTCAACGACCTAAGTGACTTCCTGACATGCTTACATGAAAGAGGAGACACAGTGGTACAGCATGCCGGAAGAGGGCTCAGACTCCTGACCACCTGCCCCCAAAGCCCTAGCTGACACACCAGGGGTCTCAGCACTAACTTCTTCCTCATAGGGCTGTCATGAGGCTTCAGGACAATGTCCATAAAATGTTCAGCACAAGGCTTGGCATGGAAGAAGCACTCAGAAAGAGACACCCACCTTGCTCTACAATGATAACCTATTAGCTGTGCTTAAAGCATATCTGAAAGCTACTTAAATGGGCACCACTTCCCGATTTCAAGAAAACCAACGTGGGAAGGAATCTAGACGATGCATTCTGGGTGGATAGGGGGCAGGTCAGATGTCACTCTTGGGCTTCCCCAACCTGCTGCTTCTGGCCCAATACAGCCCTGACTGCATCATAGATACCGAGCAGACCATTTCCTCAGAAGACCATCAGCAATAAAACCAACCCACTTCTGGTGTAAAGGACATTTTCAAAGGACAGAACAGAAACCAGATGCCATCTATAATGAAACGAAATGCTCGGAGACCTACATTTCTTTTCATATTCCTGTTCCAAAGGCACGATGACACCATCATCTTCATCAAGGTAACCGTAGTATTCAAAATCGATTGCTTTCATGAGCTCAGCGCGTGTCTTTCTTGGAGGGGGAAGAGCTGAAAGAAACAGCACCAGCTCAGCTAAATATCCCACCACAGTCACACCCAAGCCTTCATCCTGGACAATGTTATGTGGCCGTGGAGTGTGCATGCTCAAGAAAATACCATGATGTAGGCACCTCTCTGTACTAGCCAGAGATTTACATTAAGTGGTACAACCCTTTTTAAAACTTTAACCCAATTAGTCTATTTAGAAAAAATTTATACTAATTAAAAACACAAAAACAAAAGCTAGCAAAGCCTAATGGACAGAGATATACATTATTCACAGGGTCGTGAAAGCCTGGAATAACCTAAGGCTCTATGTAAGCTGTAGGATGTGTGTAAAATGGGGTATCTGATGACCCCTGTACTGCTCTTACACAAGATGCTTTGATAATATAGGAAATGTCATGTTAAATGAAAAAAACAGGATAGGAAAATGTAAGTATATAGATAAGACAAAAGAAACTATAAAAAAACAAAAAAGATAAATGAGAAAGTCCTAAAGAAAATATTTTCAGGGGCACCTGGGTGGCTCAGTTGGTTGAGCGACCAACTTCAGCTCAGGTCATGATCTCACGGTTTGTGAGTTCGAGCCCTGCGTCAGGCTCTGTGCTGACAGCTCAGTGCCTGGAGCCTGTTTCGGATTCTGTGTCTCCCTCTCTCTGCCCCTCCCCTGTTCATGCTCTGTCTCTCTCTGTCTCAGAAATAAACAAACATTAAAAAAAATTTAAAACAAAATTTTTTTTCAGACTAAGGGTTACTATTCAGGATATCTAAGTAATTCTTAAAATCAAAAGGGAGGGCATCTGGCTGGCTCAGTCAGTAGAGTATGCAACTTTTGATCTCAGGGTTGTGAGTTTGAACCCCATACTAGGTGTAGAGATTACTTAAAAATAAAAAATCTTAAAAAAAAAAAATCAAAAGGGAAATGGCAACCCAACAGATAGGTGAAAGAGTAAAAGCTGATCATTTCAGCAGAAAAAGCTCACATGTATAAAAATTTCATTTAGCATGATGCCTGGGTGGCTCAGTCCTGACCTCTGATTTTGGCTCAGGTCACGATCTCACCATTCACTGCTCCACTACTCTTGGTCCCTGACCCGTGACCATGCTGGCTGCACCCAGGACCAGGTTCAGGGCTAAAACCCCTCTGGCTCAGAACGCTGCGTTCCTCCCAGTCAAAGGGAGTGGTTTAAGGGTAGAACTATGATCTGGTCAAAGCCAACCAGATTCAATTCTGGGGGTTTTGCTTAAACTGCTTGGGAGAAAAAAAAATCTCTTGCTGAAGAGGACAAAATGTAAGTTGGTGATAAACCACTTGCTGCCACAAGCAGAGAACTAAACAGAGAAAAAAGTTCACGCAGTGGAAGTCAAAACTGCAACATGGAGGAAATGTGGCCTGGAATCAGCCATTCCTGAAAGCAAACCACCGTGGGCTTCTCAGTTATGTGAGCCAATAAATTCACTCTCCTGCCTAAACTGAATTGGGGTTAAGCCAAGTGTCACTCACACTGATGAAATTCAGCTTATGAAATAAGCACGTAAGTGCATTAAAAAAGACCTGGAAGGGAACGTAACAAACAGATAATAATGATTACCAGTTATCCAGGGGCACGGGGGAGGGGGGTGGTACCCAGGGGAGAGTACTTTTGAATATACTCATGAAGACTGACTTATATACCTTCTCATTTAAAAAAAAAAATCTACAACTGGAATAAATAATAAATTTAGAAAAATCATTTTTCTAAAAATAATGACCTCAATATAGGTGCCCCCCCAACATATGAATTTTTTCTTCTTAAATTATCAGCTTTGATTCTTTGACCAATCTGTTGGGTTGTCATTTCCCTTTAAAAACTAGATGGAAATATGTCCCAATAGGTCAACAATTGTCATCTACAGATGGGAAAATATGGGCAGTTGTTTTTCTGATTTTCTGTATTTTACCACTTCTCTGTAATAAAACTATATTATTTTCACAATGAACAGCATGATACTTACACTTTGAATTATTTTTTAAAGTTTTTTTAAGATTTTTTTTTTTTTTTTTTTTACAATTTTATATTTAAGTAACCTCTACACCCAACGTGGAGTTCAAACTCACAACCTCAAGATCAAGAGTCACATGCTCCACCGACTGAGCCAGCCAGGTAACCCTTGAATTAATTTTAAGTGGTGTTAATAACGCATGCAAAACCAGTTTGGGCATAATTAATTTAAAATTAAGCAGGGCTTGGGGCACTGAGGTGGTTCAGTCGGTTAAGTGTCTGATTTCAGCTCAAGTCATAATCTCACGGTCTGTGGGTTCCAGCCCCGCATTGGGCTCTCTACTGTTAGCACAGAGCCTGCTTTGGATCCTCTGCACCCTCCTCTCTCTGCCCTTCCCCTGCCGGTTCTCTATCTCTCAAAATAAATAAACAAACTTAAAAAAAAAAACAAAAAAAACAGGGCTGAATACAGATAGAATTATAAATATATTTTTAACATTTATTTATTTTTGAGAGAAAGAGACAGAGCACAAGTGGGGGAGGGGCAGAGAGATTAGGGAGACACAGAATCTGAAGCAGGCTCCAGGCTCTGGGCTGTCAGCATAGAGCCCAACTTGGGGCTCGAACTCACAAACCATAAGATCATGACCAGAGCAGAAGTCGGATGCTTAACCGACTGAGCCACCCAGGCGCCCCTAGAGTTATATATTTTTTTTTCTAAATTTTTTTTAATGTTTATTTATTTTTGAGACAGAGAGAAACAGAGCATGAGTTGGGGGAGGAACAGAGCGAGAGGGAGACACAGAATCTGAGGCTGGTTCTAGGCTGTCAGCACAGAGCCTGACACAGGGCTCGAACCCACCAACCGTGAGATCATGACCTGAGCCGAAGTCGGACATTCAAACCGACTGGGCCACCAGGCGCCCCTAGAATTATATTTTTAAAAGAAAAACTGACTGGAAGGAAATAGAGAAGAACACCAACAGTGGTGAGAATATTGCTGTCATTCTTCTCTGCTATTCACATTTTTTTCTATAATATTTAGACTACTTTCTTAAAAGGCAAAATTAAAATCCACAAACACCCCAGGCTAGTGGTTTCCAATTGCATTTTGGAAGGCCAAGGTTTGGCTGAAGCTCCCCACGGCCACGGAGGGAAAAGGCAGGACAGGTGAGGGGACCAGCCCTGAATTCGCATAGACCAGTTCCCCATTACTCCATTTATACCTACTGGGGTTCGGTCCAAGCTTTTGTTCTTTGGCTAGGGTTTTTTCAGCTAACAAGTAACTGAAACATGAGCCCATTTCAATGAACATCAGAGCCTGCCCTGATAGTTCGAGGAAACTTCAAATCGGAAACTTGTCATTCAGACTGAGAGACTGGCATGTGAGAATTTGGCGCCAGTCAATTCTGGATTCGCTCCCAACCCCGACTGCATGCCTTGGGTCGGTGACTTCAACTCCTGGTATTTAAAGTTTCTCATTTAAAATGGGGGAACAGTAATTCTGACACTACTACTGTGCAGCTGAGAAACAATGCAGGAGGAGCACCTAGCATACAGATCTGTTAGGATGACTACCAACAATTAGAGGCTAAGACCTTCACAAACATTAGCAGTCACTTACGTTCTTTTTCAAATAGCTCTCTAACACCAGGCAAATCTTTGGCTGCTCCAAAGTACTTGTAACCTCGATTTCCGGGGACTTCTTTCCCTTCATGATCCAGCATTTTAGGGCCAACTTTCTTATTGGGAAGGAAAAAGAGAAAATGAATCTGATCCTTTAACCCACTATTTCCATGTTTGCAAATATATTTTAAGATAATAACACTAATTGTGGGAAAATACTGATGTACACGGAAAAACATTTGGGCACTTTTTTTTGTAAATTAAAATCAACCTAAATACCTAACAGTAAGAGGATGATTTATGTAAATTATAGCACTGTCATGGATGGAATATATTCTATAACTTAAAGATAATGATTCTTATGAAACTCCTATACTGCCTTGGGAAAACACTTATAACATGAGGTAAGTGACAAAAGCTCACAACAGAACTGCAAACAACCTAAATGACGAGCAGTAGAAGACAAATGAGATACAACCTGAAAACGGAATTCTACCCATTAAAAATGATGATGTCAACAACTACATGTAGTATGGTGACCCTGAGCCAGGTCTATAGGACTATAAAAGGATATTGTTGGGAAAATCTATGAAACAGTCAAGTACTTTACATAAAATGACTGTACCAAAGTGTCTTACACTTGATAATTCTACCACGGTTATGTAAGAGAACATTCTTCCTCTTGGAAAATACACACAGGGGTGCCTCGGTGGCTCAGTCAGTCGAGCGTTCAACTCTTGATTTCAGCTCAAGTCATGATTGCAGGGTCATGGGATAAAGCCCCATGATGGGCTCTGCATGGAGCATGGATCCTGCTTGAGATTCTCTCTCTCTCTCTCTCTCTCTCTCTCTCTCTGTCTCTCTCTCACCCTCTGCCCCTCTCCCCCATTTGCATTCTCTCTCTCTAATAAGAAAATAACAAAAATAAGAAAGAGAGAAAATATACACAAGAGATACTAAGTATTAAGGGATAAAGAAGCATAATGTATTAAGGTACACACAGAAAATGACAAAGTAAATACAGGAAAAAAGCCAAAATCTGGTAAATGTGTATGAAGGGTATATAAGAATTCTCTGTACTAATTTTGCAACTTTCTCAAAAATTTGCTTTTTTTTTTTTTTTAATGTTTATTTGTTTTTGAGAGAGAGAGAGAGAGAGAGCGAGTAGGAAAGGGGCAGAGAAGGTGAGACAGAGAATCCCAACGCGGGGCTTGAAACACAAATCGCGAGATCATGACCTGAGCC
>NC_064816.1:54683625-54711930 GCF_023721935.1 Panthera uncia
GCTCAGTCGGTTAAGCGGCCGACTTCGGCTCAGGTCATGATCTCGCGGTCCGTGAGTTTGAGCCCCGCGTCGGGCTCTGTGCTGACAGCTCAGAGCCTGGAGCCTGTTTCAGATTCTATGTCTCCCTCTCTCTGACCCTCCCCTGTTCATGCTCTGTCTCTCCCTGTCTCAAAAATAAATAAAACGTTAAAAAAAAAAAAATTAAAATGATGAGGGGCATGTGGCTCTTCATCTCAGGGTCATGAGTTCAAGCTCCACATTGGGCATAGAGCCTACTTAAAAATAAACAAATAAAAATAAAAATAAAATGATGATATAAATGACTACTGACATGCAAGTATGCTCCTGAAACACTGTTAAGTGAACAAAGCATATAGTTACAATAAAAAACAATTTCCGTAAAAATAAACATATATATACATAGAAAAAATGCTAGAAAGGTTAAATAGAAAATGTCAGTAGTAGTTATTTCTGTGTAGTAGAAAACTATATAACATTCTGTATCATTCATAGAATATAACAAATTTTTTAATATTTTACAATTTTTATGATTTTTTATTTTATATTTTCTTCCTTTTTTTTTTTTCTTTTTTTTTGCATAAAACTCTGTAGTATCTACACAGGCAATGTTACTATTTTGGAAAGAAACAAATCCTACAACCAAAGTTGTATACACAGTGAGTGTGATCTCAATCGTGGCACTCACAGGAAAACAACAGAAGGAACTATTCAAGTAGTTTCATCCAGGTAATGCCATCCTGACTGAATGCTATCCTGCTTCTTTATACTTTTCTGAACTTGATAAATGTACTACTTTTCTTTTTTAATGTGGCAAAATACACATAACAAAATTTACCATCTTAACCTTTTTTTTTTAAGTTTATTTATTTATGAGAGAGAGAGACAGACAGACAGCATGAGTGGGGGTGGGGCAGAGACAGAGGGAGACACAGAATCTAAAGCAGGCTCCAGGCTCTGACCTGTCAGCACAGAGCCCGACGCAGGGCTTGAACTCACAAACTGCAAGATCATGATCTGAGCCTAAGTCGGATGCTTAACTGACTGAGCCACCCAGGCGCCCCAGCATCTTAACCTTTTTTTAAAAGTTTATTTGCTTATTTTGAGAGAGGGAGAGAGAGAGAGTGTACAGCGTGCATGCACAAGTCGGGGGAGGAGCAGAGAGAGGGAGACAGAATTCCAAGCAGTTCTGCAGTACCAGCGAAGAGCCCAACACAGGGCTCAAACCCACAAACCATGAGATCATGACCCGAGCCAAAATCCAGAGCCAGGTACTCAACCAACTGAGCCACCCAGGCACCACCCATCTTAACCATTTTTGGTGGACAATTCAGTGATACTAAATACATTCATAATATTATATAACCCTCACCACCATTAATCTGCAGAACTCGTCTCATCTTGTGAAACTAAAATTTTAAATGTATTACTTTTACACATAGAAAATGGAAATAAAACTGTTAAGCATTAAAAAAAATTCAAGAAAAATATTGAAAGATTAATGTGAATTGCACCAAAAATTTGTAAAATAAACTTGACCAAGGAGGTGAAAGACCTGTTCTCTGAAAACTGTAAAACACTCACGAAAAAAATTGAAGATGACAAATGAAATGGAAAGCTCTTCCATGCTCATGTACTGGGAGAATTAATATTGTTAAGATGTCCATGTTACCTAATGCAATCTGCAGATTTAATGCAATTCCTATCAAAATACCAGCAGCACTTTCCAAAAAACTAGAACACATAATGCTAAAACTTGTATAGAACAACAAAGACCCCAAACAGCCAAAGCAATCTTGAGAAAGAAAAACAAAGCTGAATTCCAGATTTCAAGATATACTACAAAACTGTAACAATCCAAATAGTATGGCAGTGACACAAACACAGACACACAGGTCAACGGAACACAAGACAGAGCCCAGAAATAAACCTAGAATTATATGGCCAATTAATGCACGACAAAGGAAGCAAGAATATGCAATGGGAAGACAGTCTCCTCAAAAACAGTGCTGGGAAAACTGGAGAGCTACATGCAAAAGAATGAAACTGGACTACTTTCTAACACCATACCCAAAAAGAAACTCCAAATGGATTAAAGACCTAAACGTGACACTTGAAACCATAAATACACTAGAAGAGAGCACAGGCACTAAATTCTCTGACATCGGCCATACCAACACTTTTCTAGATATGTCTCCTAAGGCAAGGGAAACAAAAGCAAAAATAAACTATTGTGACTACATCAAAATAAATAGCTTCTACAGAACAAAGGAAATAATCAATAAAACAAAAAGACAACCTATTAATTAGGAGAATATATTTACAAAGGATATATCCAATAAGAGATTAATATCCAAAATATAAAAGAACTTCTACAACCCAACACCAAGAAACAAATAATCCAATTAAAAAATGGGCAGATGACATGAACATTTTTCCAAAGGCAAAGATGGCCAACAGACACATTGAAAAGATGCTCTACATCACTCATCATTAGGAAAATGCAAATCAAAACTACGAGATATCCTGTCAGAATGGCTTAGTATCAAAAACACAAGAAACAACAAGTGTTGGCATGGCAAGGATGTGGAATAAAAGGAACCTCACGCACTGTTGGTGGGAATGCAAACTGGTACAGCCACTGTGGAAAACAGTATGGAGGTTCCTCAAAATTAAAAACAGAATTACCATATGATCCAATAATTCCACTACTGGGTATTTGCCTAAAGAAAAATGAAAAACACTGATTCTAAAAGATAAAATGCACTCCTAATACTGTAGCATTATTCACAATAACCAAGATATGGAAGCAACTCAACTGTTCATGGATTGATGAATGGATAAAGAAGAGGTAGTGTGTGGGGCGCCTGGGTGGCTCAGTCGGTTAAGTGACCAACCTCAGCTCGGGTCATGATCTCACAGTTTGTGGGTTTGAGCCCCATGTTGGGCTCTGTGCTGACAGCTCAGGGCCTGGAGCCTGGAGCCTGGAGCCAATTCTGTGTCTCCCTCTCTCTGCACCTCCCCTGCTTGTGCTCTGTCTCTCTCTGACTCTCAAAAAATAATGTTAGTAAGAAAAATTAAAAAAAAAAAAAAAAGATGTGGGGTGTGTATGCATGTATAATGGAACACTCAGCCATAAAAAGAGTGAGATTGGGGAACGTGGGTGGCTCAGTTGGTTAATCATCTGACTCTTGATTTCGGCTCAGGTCATGATCTCACAGTATGTGAGATCAAGCCCCATGTCAGGCTCTGCACTGACAGCGCAGAGCCTGCTTAGGATTCTCTCCATCCTTCTCTCTCTGCCCCTCCCCCACTCTCTCTCTCTCAAAATAAATAATACACATTTTTTAAATATTTTTATTCTTTTAGGGGCGCCTGGGTGGCGCAGTCGGTTGAGCGTCCGACTTCAGCCAGGTCACGATCTCGCGGTCCGTGAGTTCGAGCCCCGCGTCAGGCTCTGGGCTGATGGCTCGGAGCCTGGAGCCTGTTTCCGATTCTGTGTCTCCCTCTCTCTCTGCCCCTCCCCCGTTCATGCTCTGTCTCTCTCTGTCCCAAAAATAAATAAAAAAATGTTGAAAAAAATTTAAAAAAAAAAAAAAAAAAAAGAAAAAAAAAATATTTTTATTCTTTTAAATAATCTCTACACCCAACGTGGGGCTCAAACTCACAACCCCAAGATCAAGAGCGGCATGTTCCTCTGACTGAGCCAGCCAGGTGCTCCAGGACCATGGTCATTTTAAACAAGAGGCCAGAGGCGCCTGGCTGGCTCCATTGGTTGAGCCTAAGACTTCGGCTCAGGTCACAATCTCACGGTTTGTGAGTTTGAGCCCCACATTGTGCTCTCTGCTGTCAGAGCAGAGCCTGCTTCAGAAACTCTGTCTCCCTTTCTCTCTGCCCCTCCCCTACTCGCACTCTCTCTCAAAAATTAATAAACATTTAAAAATAAATAAATAAACGAACAAACAAGAGGCCCAGAGAGATTAAGTGGCTTACTCAAGAACATCTGGACAGTAAACTGAGGGGCCCTATCTGCTCTGATGGCTGTGCTATGGGGTGTTTAAGAATTATCCTACCATGGGGCGCCTGGGTGGCTCAGTCGGTTAAGCGTCCAACTTCGGCCCAGGTCATGATCTCACAGTTTGTGAGTTCAAGCCCCACGTCAGGCTCTGTGCTGGCTGTGTGGAGCCTGGAGCCTGCTTCAGATTCTGTCTCCCTCTCTCTCTGCCCCTCCCCTGCTCGCTCTCTGTCTCTCTCTCTCTCTCTCAAAAATAAACATTAAGGGGCACCTGGGTGGCTCAGTCGGTTAAGCATCCGACTTTGGCTCAGGTCATGATCTCACAGTTTGTGAGTTCGAGCCCCGCGTCAGACTCTGTACTGACAGCTCAGAGCCTGGAGCCTGCTTCACGTTCTGTGTCTCCCTCTCTCTCTGCCCCTTCCCTGCTCATGCTATGTCTCTTTCTGTCTCAAAAATAAACATTAAAAAAAAATAAAAATTAAAAAATTAAAAAAAAAAAAAGAATTATCCTCCCTATCTTTCCCATGTTTCCTGTCCACATTTAACAGGCATTCTTCAAAGCTTCTTTCATTCCTCAAGTACCTACTCCG
Organism: Panthera uncia; assembly: GCF_023721935.1. NCBI lineage: Eukaryota > Metazoa > Chordata > Mammalia > Carnivora > Felidae > Panthera > Panthera uncia. The sequence goes on from NC_064816.1 coordinate 54,688,249, forward strand.
TGACCAGCATGGGCTGGGAGCTGCAGCGGATGCAAAGTTGACCAGCATGGGCTGGGAGCTGCAGCGGATGCAAAGTTACCCAGCCTGACAAAACGCTTACCCGCAAGATCCGCTGGCACAGTGGCTTACTTACTCCATAATCAGGACCACCCAACTCCTTTATCCGGACTTCCCAGTGTCCTTTCTCTCTTAGCAGTTTGTTAATTTCATCATTCAGGTCCCGAATTCGGAATTCACCTAAACCAGCTGGAAAACAAAAACATTAACATTGTTTCTTCAAAATAGCACTCAGTGTTATACCCTAAAAATAAATGTCAATACCTACAAAGGTATGCGGGACAAAAACACTCATTTAAATTTATAAGAAAAACCATCACACCCAAATAAAGGAAATGGCAAGGATTATGAACCGAGTCCCCACCAGCACAGGGGAAAAAAATTCTTGAGGAAAACCTTCATCATCATTAGCAACTGAAGAAATATAAACTGAAGCAATCCTACTGTTCCATTTATGCAACTATTAAAATACTTTGATGGTGGGGGCACCTGGCATCCAACGCCAGCAAATATGCAGCGAGGCTGACATAAGCACCGGGACTGGGAGAATTCTGTGTTGGTTTCACCCTTTCAGGAAAGCAATGTTTTGTTATATGGGAACATCTTTTGGCAAAGACTATACTCTGAGAATGAAGCCTAAGGGACTCTTTAAAAAAATTTTTTTTTAATGTTTATTTATTTTTGAGACAGAGAGAGACAGAGCATGAACGGGGGAGGGTCAGAGAGAGGGAGACACAGAATCCGAAACAGGCTCCAGGCTCTGAGCTGTCAGCACAGAGCCTGACGTGGGGCTCAAACTCACGGACCGTGAGCACGGACCGTGAGATCATGACCTGAGCCGAAGTCGGCCGCCTAACCGACTGAGCCACCCAGGCGCCCCCTAAGGGACTCATTTAAAGGAATATGCACAAGAGAGTTTGCAGAGGTGTTGTCTCCCACGCCAAGAGCAGCTGGAGCATCCCACCACAAAGGAAGGGAAATGGCTAATGAACCTTGATATGTTGAAACAAAGTATCACGTGGCTGTTGCAAGGGAGTAACCTCCCTCCCCCTTCTCCACTGAATGGCTTTTATACCACTGTCAAAAGTCAACTGACCACATGTGTGGCTCTATTTCTTACTCTCTTCCATTGGTCTATCTTTCACCACTACCCACCCCATTATCTGGAATACAGTAGCTTTATATAAAATCTTAAAGTTAGGTGGTATGAATGCTACAATCTTGTTCTTTTTCAAAATTATTTTGGCTATCCTAGTTCCTTTGACTTTCCATTTAAAATGTAGAAAAAATCTGGCAACGTATTTAAAAAAAAAAATCCCATCGGGATTTTGATTGTGGTAATATTTGAAAAGACCAAGAACTGACATCACTACTAGGTTTGGGTCTTGCCATCCACGAATGCCATGTACCTCTCAACTTACTTAGGTCTTCTCTGATTTCCTTCATCAATGTTTTAGTTTTAAGCAAACAGACCACACATACATTTTGTTAGATGTATGCCTAAGTATTTCTTCTGTTTTGGTGCTTTTGTAAATAGCCCTTTTTGCAAATGTTCTATTACCAATTTTTCAGTGCTGGTTTATAACAACAGAATTGATTTGTGTGTACTGTCCTTTCTACTCTGTAACCTTGCTACCCTCACTTATTCACTTTAGAAAGCTTCCCATAAGATTTCTTGGGATCGTCTACACGGAAAATGACATAGTTTGAGAAGAGAATTGTATTTCTTCCTTTCCAATCTGTGTGCCTTTTATTTCCTTTCCTTGCTTTACTGCACAGACTAGGAATTCCAGTACGACCTTGAATATAAGCGGTAAGAATTTCTGCCTCGTCCTTGCTCTTAGGAGGAAAGCATTCAACCTTTGCCATTAAGTACGATGCTGGCTATAGGTTTTTTGGGAGAAGTGTTTTATCTGGGTGAAAAAAATTCCCTCTTATTCCCAGTTAGCAGAGAGTTTTTACCATGAGTGGATGTTAAATTTTGCCAAAAATTTTTTCCATCATCTACTGAGATGATCTCTACTAAAGATCATCTAGAGAGGCTTCTCTACTTTAGAATGATGATACAGTGAATTATATTCATTTCTGAATACTGAATCAGACATGTACACCAAGGATAAATCTCACTTGGTTGTGATGTGTTATCCTTTTTATAAATTACTGGATTTGGTTTGCTAATATTCTATTGAAGATTTCTACACTCATGAGGAATATTAGTTGGAAATTTTACGTGTAATGTCTTTTTCTGATTATAGTATCATGGTAATGCTAATAGTCAAACTTCTAAAATGAAGGAGGAAGTGTTCCTTCCTCTTCAATTTTCTGGAAGAAACTGTGTTGAATTGGTATTTTTTCTTCCTTAAATGTTAGGTAGAACTTACCTGTGAAGCCATCTGGGTCTGGAGTTTTCTTTGCTGGAAGGCTTTAACTATGAATTCAATTTCTTTAACAGATACAGGGGCATCTGACTGCCTCGGTCAGTAGAGCATGCAACTCTTGATCTTGGGGTCATGGGTTTGAGCCCCATGCTGGGCATGGAGTTTACTTAAAAAAAAAAAAAATTCTTGATTTCTTTAATAGACATAGGAATGCTCAGGTTTCAATTTCATCTTGAACAATGTTTCTAAACAGTGGCACTACTGACATTTTGAGTCAAATAATTCTTTGCAGGATACACTGTAAGATGCTTAGTGGCTTCCCTGGCTTTAACCACTAGATGCCAGTAGCACCCCAAGTTATAAAAATCAAAGTTTCTCCAGATACTGACAAATGTCCCCTGGAGGGGCAAAACTGCCCCTGGGTAAGAACTAATTCTCTTTAAGTTTCTGTCTTTCAAGGACTGGTCGGTTTCATCTGAGTTGATGAATTACAGGCATAACATTGTCTGTAACATTCCCTTATTAACCTTCTAATGTCTGGAGAGTCTGTAGTAATATTCCCAGTGTCATTCCTCGTGCTTGTAATTTTTTTAAGTTTGCTTGTTTGTTGGCTTGTTTATTTATGTAATCTCTATACCCAACGTGGGGCTCGAACTCATGACCCTGAGCTCAAGAGTCATGTGCTCTACTGACTGAGCAAACCAGACACCCCTAGATGTTCCTAATTTGTATCTTCTTTTTTTCTTGGTCAGTCTGACTAATTTTATTGACCTTTTTATTTATTTAATTTTCTTTTTTTTTGAAGTTTATTTATTTTGAGAGACAGAAAGAGTGAGCAGGGGACGGGTGGGAGGAGGGGAGAGACAGAGAGAGAGAGAGACAGAGAGAGAGACAGAGAGAGAGACAGAGAGAGAGAGTCCCAAGCAGGCTCTGCTGCACTGATAGTTCGATGTGGGGCTCAAATTCATGAACTGTGACCTCATGACCTGAGCCAAAACCAAGAATCAGACACTTAACCGACTGAGTCACCCAGGCATCACTTACTGATATTTTTAAAGAACCAGGTTTTAGGGGCGTTGGGTTGAACGACTCTGGCTTAGGTCATGATCTCACAGTTACTGAGTTCGAGCCCCACACTGGCTCTGTGCTAACGGCTCAGAGCCTGGAGCCTGCTTCGGATTCTGTGTCTCCCTCTCTCTCTGTACCTCCCCTGCTCACGTGCTCTCTCTCTCTTAAGAATAAATAAACATTAAAAAATTTTTTTAAATAAAAAATAAAAGGGTAAAGCCTCAGTGAGGCTTTAAAAAAAAAGAAAAGAACCAGCTTTTGACTTTTCTCTCTTCATCTTCCATTTTCAGTTTCATCGATATCTGCTCTTACCTTTATTATTTTCTTCCTTCTGCTTACTTAGGGTTTGGTTTACTCTTCTTTTCTAGTTTCTTAGCGTATAAGTTTAGATCATTGATTTGAGACCTTTCTTATTTTCTATTATTTTAATACAAAAAAAGAACATCCCCCTCCAAAATTGTTTTTGTCCCTTAAATTCTGATATTATGTTTTCATTTTCATTTACTTCAAAATATTTTCGAATATCCTTGCAGTTTGCTCTTAGACACATGAGTTGCTTAGATACATGCTGCTTAATTTCCAAATATTTAGGAATTTTCTAGGTATCTTTCTGTTACGGATTTCTACATTAATTCTGTTATAATCAGAGAACATACTTTGTAAGATTTCAATTATTTTAAATTTGCTAACATTTGTCTTATAACCCAGAACATGTTCTATTTTCGTGACTATTCTAGATGCTCTTAAAAAAAGAAAGCATTCTGGGATGCCTGGGTGGCTTAAGTCGGTTAAGCGTCCGACTCTTGATTTCGGCTCAGGTCACGATCTCACCGGTGGTTGGTAAGTTTGAGCCCCGCTTTGGTCTCCAGACTGATCGTGCGGAGCCTGCTTGGGATTCTCTCTCCCTCTCTCTCTGCTCCTCCCATCTGGCTCTCTCTCTCTCAAAAAAATAAAATAAAATAAAAAATAATAAAACTTAAAAAAAATTTTTTTTTGCTAGGTGGAATGTTCTAGAAGTGTCAAATTGACTCATACTATTATTCAGTTCTTCTATGTCCTTAATGATCTTCTATCTACTTGTTCTACTGATTATTGAAAGAGAAGTGTTGAAATCCCCAAGTCTAATGGTGGATTTGAGAATCAACACTGCAGGGGTACCTGGGTGGCTCAAGTGGTTGAGTGTCCAACTCTTGGCTTTGGCCCAGGTCATGATCTCATGGTTCTGTGGGGTCGAGCTCCATGCTGTCAGCATGGAGCCTGCTTGGGATTCTCTCTCTCCCTCTCTCTCTGCCCCTACCCCCCTCGTGCATGCATGCACTCTCTCTCAAAATAAGTAAAACTTAAAAAAAAAAAAAAAAAAAAAAAAAAAACACTGTAAAAGACAAATTAGCTTACCATTCTGAATTTGAGCCACTTTTTTAGAGATCTCTCCAATGATCTGTGAAAAAAAGAAAAGGTAATATTCTCATGACTTTTGATTATGTCTGAAAGCACAGAAAACATATAATTCAAAATTAGTAATTAAAAATACTTAGAATTCTGGTAAAGAATCACTGAGAGAATAAGAAACAATCAGAATACAAATCAAAACCACAATGAGGTATCACCTTACACCTGTCAGAATGGCTAGAATTAAAAAGACAAGAAGTAAGTGTTGGTGAGAATGTAGAAAAAAGAGAACGCTCGTGCACTGTAGGTAGAAATGTAAACTGGTACAGCCACCATGGAAAACATGGAGGTTCCAAAAAAAATGAAAAATAGAAATACTATATGATCCAATAATTCCACTCCTGGGTATTTACCCAAAGAAAATGAAAACACTAATTTGAAAGATACATGTTAACTGCAGTATTATTTACAATACCCAAGATATGTAAGCAACCCAAGTGTCCTTGGACAGTTGAATGGATAAGAAAGATGTGTTATACATATACAACGGAACACTACTCAGCCATAAAAAAGAATGAGATCTTGCCATTTTCAACAACATGGATGGACCTAGAGGGTATTATGCTAAGTGAAATGAGCCAGACAGATTTCACTTACATGTGGACTCTAAAAAGCAAATCAAATCAATTAACAAACAAAAAAGCAGAAACAGACCCATAAAGACAGAGAACAAACTGATGACTGCCAAAGGGGAAGGAGGTGGGGGATGGGCATAATAATGGGTGAAGGGGAGTGGGAGATACAGGCTTCCAGTTATGGATTGATAAGTCACGGTGGCGGGGGATGGGGAGGTGCAGTGGAGTTCAGCACAGGAAATATAGTCAATGGTATTATAATAGCATTTATGGTAATAGATAGTAGCTACACTTGTGGGATCACCATGTTGTATACCTGAAACTAATGTAACATTCTGTGTCAACTGTACTTCAATAAAAAAAAGAAACAATCAGAGACTTGTTACTTCTACTAAGACCAGATTCACCCAGAACATACTTGTCGTCTCCACTTTTCAGCTTTGGGCAGCTCAGTACATTCTGAGGCAAGGAAGGGTCTTCTTTCCTATGAAGAAGAAAATACACATGTTGCCACTGTACTAGTTACAAGCTCTGTGCAGCATTCACAACTGATTCAGCCCTGAAGACTAAATGTCTAGTGGTCTAAACACACTTGAAGTTTCAGTTCCAAATGATCTCCATCAAGCCTTATATCTCACACTACAGTTTCCACTTGGAAACAACTATACGAGGGCTGCCTGGGTGGCTCAGTCAATTGAGCATCTGACTCTTGATTTCAGGTCAGGTCATGATCTCACGGTTCATGGGACAGAGCCCTGCAATGGGCCCTGTGCTAAGAGGGTGGAGCCTGCTTGGGATTCTCCCTCTCCCCCTGCCCCACTTGCGCATGCACTGTCTCTCTCTTAAAATAAATAAATAACTTTTTTTAAAAAAGGAAACAACTATACATGCAAAAACATACATACATTGCACTGTATCTGGTACAGTGAACCACTGGAAACAACTTAAAAGTTCAATAATAGAGAGATGACTAAGTAAGCTAGGTTATATTCACTTCATGGAATATTCATATTATCTTAAGAAATAATGTCAATCGGGGCGCCTGGGTGGCTCAGTCGGTTAAGCATCCGACTTCAGCTCAGGTCATGATCTCACGGTCTGTGGGTTCAAGCCCCACGTCAGCTCTGTGCTTGCAGCTCAGAGCCTGGAGCATGTTTCAGATTCTGTGTCTCCCTCTTTCTCGGACCCTCCCCTGTTTATGCTCTCTCTCTCTCTGTCTCAAAAATAAATAAATGTTAAAATTAAAAAAAAAAGAAAAAAGAAAAAAGAAATAATGTCTATCGGACACCTGGGTGGTTCAGTCAGTCATGATCTCATGGTTCATGATTTCGAGCCCTCTATCAGGCTCTGCACTAATGGTGTGGAGGCTGCTTGGGATTCTCTCTCTCTCTCTCTCTCTCTCTCACTCTCTCTCTCCTCTCTCTCTCTCTCCTTCTCTCTCTGTCCCTCCCCTACTTGCTCTCTCTCTCTCTCAAAATAAAGAAACTTAAAAAAAAAGAAATATCTACAATATTCAGAACATACATAAACGTGTATGTGTACACATGCATGTGTGTGTGAGCATGTGTGTTTAATTTCTTTTTTTTTTAATTTTTTTTAACGTTTTATTTATTTTCGAGAGAGGGAGAGAGACAGAGCGTGAGTGGGGGAGGGGCAGAGAGAGGGGGAGACACAGAATCGGAAGCAGGCTCCAGGCTCTGGGCTGTCAGCACAGAGCCCAACGCGGGGCTCAAACTCACAGACTGTGAGATCATGACCTGAGCCGAAGTCGGACACTTAACCGACTGAGCCACCCAGGCGCCCCTGTGTGTTTAATTTCTATAAAATAAAACAAAAATATTGAAAGAATGCTGCCTATTATCCCTGACCTGGTTGAGTCTCCATGAGTCAAGATCATTTACTGGTATCAGCTTAGAGCTCCTCTCCATAGCACATTCCGTTTTCTATTATTCACTATTAGACAGAGCTGGGATAATATGGAAAGCCAATTATCATAATACAGAGGAAATGGAAGCAGCTAGATCATCAATCACACTGCCCCAGCTACAGAGAGAGACACCTAGAATTCAAATGTATAGACTCCTAAGAGTGCCAGTGGCTATAGACAAGAAATTGGAAGTCTCGTCTGCTCAGGAGAGAGTTTTACCACATTTATTCTTAACGATTTACAATTCATGAAGATTTACACCAACCTTCACTTTTCCCTCTTCCAGTTGAGCTTGGCGAAATCTTGCTAAGGCCGTCCTATCAGAAACAGAGAAGAATCCATTAGATACCGCTCACAGACTTCTTATCACTCAAGTTCCTAGATGACGTAGATCTGCTCATGACCATATTTAACATCAGCCATTCATGAACATTATTCATAAATAGATTATAATAATTATTCTTCATAAAAAGAGAGCATACATGAGCATGCACAAGAGATTAAGACACCAAAGAGAAGTTATGGGTTTCCGTGTCCCGACAGTGGAACTTAAAAAGCCATGGGTGTTCCTGAACATCCAAATATCTATTTTACTTACACTGTGTGTAAAGACCGTGGGAAACTCTCCTGATCAGACCACTTGGTGAGCAACACATCCGGATGCTAAAAGACTAGCATCATGGGGTGCCTAGTTGTCACTCTCATAGCCCCTGTACCATCCCCAACTAAACTAGTGTTTATCCAGTATAAGTTCTGGGGAGTTGTCAGAAAACACTAGTAGGGAAAACAAACATCGAACACAGGCATACTATTTTAACACACGTAGAGAAAGAAAAATACGAAAGAACCAAACACAAGAAGAGCTCCATGGTGATAATTAAGTCCCTTAAAATTTACAGACAAAACTGAATTGATACTTACATGGCCTTTTCTGCATTTCGGGCCTAAAAGGAGACAGAAGGGGAGAAAAATGCCCATGTTTAAAATACCCTTTTTTCACATACTTTTAGAGAAAAGTATCAAAAGGACAGTCACAAGCATAATGTTTGAACTAGTATCCCAAAAGATAAAAAAGAAAGAAAAGAAAACCAAAAGAAAAAATAATCAAAAGACGTCCAAATCCTGTGACTTTACCCACGCTGCTCCCTCCACCTAAAATCTTCACTCCTCCACTGTCCCTCCCCACCCTTTGGATCTGACTCTTATCCATCCTTCAAAATGTATCACCGGTGTCATCGCCATCCCAGAAAGTTCGTCTGTGGCCCCTTCTTCCCAACTGGGCTGCTACCTTTTGTGTGGGTTTGTAACTACCATGGTCCTTTCCACTCAGCATCCCAACTGTCTGTTTCCAGCCAGCAGAACTTGAGGAAGAAAAGACTGGCTTTTCCAAAAGGAGTTTTATGTAACTACTGTCACACAAGTGTCAAGTCCACTGTCCCTGAAACACTGTCAAGCACAGAACATGTTTTCTGGGTTGTAGTTTAAGTAGAAAGAGTACTTGCTAAGTCAGGGACTTGAACTTTACTCTCAACTCTTCCACTCACCATCCCGGAGAAGTAGTCTCTCAGATTCCCCACCTTTACAACAGGGATCATACCTCTTATCTCCTAGAGATGTCATGAAGACTTAAGAGATAAACACATAAAAACATCAGGTATGCAGCTTCTAGAGCCTCAGCAAAAGTTAAGTTCAACGTAAGTCTCCTTCCTGGCCTTCTGCTACAATGGACACAGCAACAAACTTGGCAAAAGCTTGGCGGATACGTGAACACATTACCAACTAAGGATAAAACAAAGCAGCTCTCCCAGGGGAAGCCATCACCTTGAAGGCTGAGGCAGTGTCCTACCTATTTTACTAAATCCTAGAGATTCTAGATATTTAATTTAGTGTTTCTCAATGTTTACTGCATGCTTAAAACACCGCGGTAGGTGCTCGTTGGAACTTCCACACCAAACAATGAATCAATGTGATACGGGCACGTACCCAGGGTAACGTAAGCCCACTCATATATGAATGTGTAATGGTGACAGGGATATAAAATACCCAACAACTCCTGTACCCAAAAATATCTAGGCCCAGGGATTCTTCTCCCCTGCTAGGGAATAGGCAGAAGGATTCCCTATGTTTGTTAGAGTTCAGAAATGACGAGCCTCAAGGCTGAGCAGGGCAGTATGAAGCAGTAATTTGGGATATAGTCTCCCACAGAAAGGTCTGATTCCAGCCCAAGAAGGTTTCTTCCCTTCTTGGGATCTTGGGCTCATTAATCTACAAGAGCTTGCAATACATCTTCTATAACCTCATTACTGCGTGTTGTGCTTCTTATGCGGGCTTCGCTTAATGAAAATATGGTAACTAACATGTATGAGCATCTTCTTTGTACCAGCGCTAGGTGCATTCTCACACTGACATGTCGGGTGTGCTTCCTGAACCAATGGAGAAGCCAACAAACCACTCCAGACCACAGAGATCATACCCTCTGTGGTAGTAACACTACGCCATCCATTCAATCGTTACTGAACACCTACAACGTGTCACACCCCTAAGAAAGCCACTATTAGACACTAAGAAAGCAACGTTGAAAAGACCGACCCCCGTGAAGTTTACATCTTGCGGGGGAGATGGAGAAGAGAAGAGACATAAATCAAATAACCCAGAAACATACTGTCACCCCCGCTGCTCATCCCCCGTATGGGACCTGGGGACAAACAAGTGGGCCCACGCCAGGCACCGTGACTCGCTGCCGGTCCTTGCGCCTCTCTTAGTTTTCCCGGGCGATAAGATAAGGCGCTTCATCGAGATTACAACAGTGCTGGAGACGGTAACTCCGCTCTCCGAGGTTCCCATTTCCCACCCCAAATTCTGACAGCTGAAGAGAGGAGGAAGAGAACCCAAGTTACAGGTAGACAAAGAGCCTGAAGCCTGCAGTGATGCCCGGCTGCACCCCTCCACCACGAGCGACCGAATAGGGCTGGGAGCCCTCACTGCGCGCCCGCTCGCCCCCTCCACCACGCACCCACCCAACTCACCATGGTGGCAGTGAGGGCGCCGCCCTCGGGCCGCGCGGCCCCAGCCCCGGGAGCTTCACTGACTCGGGCGAGGCCGACCCCGGCGGGAACTGAAACACTCTAGCTGGCCGCACCACCGATTTTTCTGTCGGAAGGACAAACGGGATGGACCGGAAGTTGGGGGCCGGAAGCGAAAATGGTTCTCTACTAGAGGAGGAAGAGGAAACGCAAAAGCGCTCTTGTAGGACTGCCTTCCCTAGGCGTTCGGGCGTCGCACTGACACGCGCGTACGAAGACTGGGGGCGTTGGCAAATTGCGCCTGCGTAGTGAGACTGACGTGTCTTAGACTCCGCTCCCGACGTCTGGTTTCGCTCTCGCGATAACAAGTGCAAATTTTCTTGCGTTAACTATTGGTACTGCGGAAGCGGAGGACACCGGGTGCAGTTGACTGTAAGCTGCTTGGGGTTATGGTTGCCGTTCTGGATCGCATTCCACCGGCCCCTTTTTTATTTCTTTTGGTGAGAGGAAACATGCCCTTTCGGAAGTCGCTCGTCCTCATGCCTCTGAACGAACTGAGTCCTCACAGCCGACTGGGCTCGCTGAACCTAGCCTTCGTAAGAGGTTAGGCAGCTCAAGAAGTGGAAGCCGCAGGCCCCAGGTAGTAGGCGCTGAAACGCCCTTTTGGTCAGGTCAGAGCGAGTGTTCTCCAGGAGTTCGAGCTGGCGGGGCTTCGTAAATTCCTCCGCGTTTCCCTGTCATTTACGTGGGGACTTAACTTTTTCTGAGCTCTTGTGGAATCGCCAGGCTCAATCAGAGCTGGACCAGTGTTTTAAGTCACCCTCTTTTAAGATAAGAAATTTAAGGCCCAGGGAAGAAAAGCCTACTTACTTGGAGAAGGAGGTTGGTTAGAAAGGTAGTTTGGGTCATTACCCAGAGAGATGCGGTCAGTGTGTGATGGGCGCGTTGCTGGGATCAGGAGATCGTCAGACAAGGACCCAGGGACACGGGAGAGGCCACTTGATACGTACGGTTCTGGTGGCTATCCCCATATGGTGTCCAGAGCTGTGTGGAATTCAGGTAAAGGACAGTAGCAAATTAAGCCAGTTACAGCTTCGGCCATGGTGTCTTCTCTACCAGAGGACGCAACCAATGATGGGCACTTCAGCTTCACCCAGGAGGCACAAGCCATCTGGGGAAAGCAGCTGACATGTGGTTCAGGATCAGACAGGACAGACATGTACTCAGAATAGACACCAGGATCTCATGCCTGAGCGGTGATAAGGACAAGTTCTTAAAATTTCAGCCGGGCATATGGCCACCCAACTAGATTCCCATCTTCCCACTTCTGACAGCTAATTGTGGGTTTGTGATTATATAACCGCCAATGGGAATTGAATGGAGGGAATAAATGCCACATAGGCAATGCCATGAAAAGTATGGACACGCCTTTCCCTTGCCCTTTTCCCTTCACGGCTGAGAGGTGACTATGGCCAACAGCCACCTCAAGTTCAGAAATGGAAGAACTGAATTGGGAGGATGCTACACTCCCAGCTCTGGAACATCTAGCCCTGTGAAATGAGAGAGATAAACATGGTCTTCTTTTTTTTTTTTTTTAAATATAAGCGTTGAGAGGAATGGTTTTGCTTCTCAAACTTTATTTTTTTTAATGTTTATGTTGATTGAGAGTGAGAGAGAGGGAGAATCCCAAGCAGGCTCCGTGCTGTCAGCACAGAGCCCTGTGCTGAAATGAGATCATGACCTGAGCTGAAATCAAGAGTCGGACAGTCAACCGAATGTGCCACCCAGGTGCCCCAAGAAACAAACCTAGTCTTGTGTAAGCTGCTGCATTTGGGAGTCTTTTATTACCTTTGTTAACCTTTACCATAAATAACACCTGTTCCCAAACAAGCAAGGTCATTTCTCACTCAAGTTGAGTATTTGTGAGACAGAAGTTTCTCACATTTCTGTATCTTTGTCCATTAAATCCCTGACTCTAGGATACAGAGATCATATATAACAGGATTCAAGAGGCATTACCTGTATTGATTGTCCTTCCAGCATCCATTCTCCCTACCCGCTTACCTGAATTACATTTGGGGATCTTACGGTTCAGGGGAAGGGAACTGCATGCCCAGCTTTAAGAGCAGAATGAAAGAGCTAGGTTAAGCTAAACAATCCATCCTATCTCCCTATGAATATTGATTGGTGGACTGAAAACCCAAGCAGTTGGTTAAGCATCTGACTCTTGATTTCAGCTTAGGTCTCACCAACTGTGAGATCGAGCCCGCATCAGGCTGTGCACTGACAGGGTGAAGCCTGCTTGGGATTCTCTCTCCCTCCCTCTCTGCCCCTCCCATGCTCTATCAAACAAATAAACAAAACAAAACAAACCCAAGCTGACCCAAAGTTGAGTCTCAGGACTTGGCTTGCAATGCTGGGTAGAATACATCCTGCTAGATGTAGAGCAAATGTAATACCAGAAGCTGCTGTCAGCCACTCACACCCACCGCTCAGTCTTCAGTTATACAGACCAATAAACTCTCTTTAGTGTTGAAACAAGTAAAAGTCAGACCTACCAGTACTTAAAACTAAGAGCATCCTGATGATACCATTTATCTTGCCACAGTCTGCTAATGTCCTCGCTGCGTGCACAATGATCCTGTCTTTGCCCATAGTGTTCCTTTTGCCTGCAGCACCCTGCCTCCACTCTGCAAATATTCCTTGTTTATGCCTACTTATCATCTGAGACAATTTAGACATCCTGGATTTATCATAGTTCCACCACTTAGTAGTTCTGTGGCCTTAGGTGACTTACACAACCTGATTCATTTCTATTGTGAAATTGACATAGCAGTATTTACCCTTCTGTTCTCATTTTTCATCACTCATGAAATTGGGACACTTGCCTTACAGACCTGTTATTAAAAAGAGGGAACAGCATATAAGGTGCTCAGAACAGATCTATGTAAACTTCTCAGTAAGTATTTCAAAACTCAAAACCCCATGATCGGCAGTCAAATCTATTACGTGGCCTTACCCAACTCCATGTACAGCTGGGAGGCTCAGGGGCTTTGTAAGAGCTCTGTTAGCCTTTTATTTATATATACATATATTTATTTACTTACTTATATAAATATACAACCCTGAGATCAAGAGTCGTACGCTCTTCTGACTGAACCAGCTAGGTGCCCCTAGCTTTGTTAGTCTTTAAATCACCAGACTTAAGATTTACAGGTCTTGCCCTACTGGAATCCTATCTTGTTTTTTTTATCTCCACCCTATAGGTCTGGCTTGTGAGATACCATGGCTAAACGAATAAAGGAGCAAAGACAGTGACACTAAACTGCCTTATTTTTGTGCCAACAGCCTCAACTTAATGCTGTGTTTCTTAGCCACCCTGTAAATTTGAACAGCATATTTGTAGTTCTAAGACTTTTTGTACTCATATCCCAGTATCAGTCATATATATCTTATCTACTTATGCATCCACAATCAACGATCTATCATTAGATCACATCACTAATCCATAAGACCACAGCTATAAACTGGCCAGCAGGCTGAATTTGGCCTATAGCGTTGCTTTGCCCTGTATCATGTTATAAGAACTAGAAAATCTCACATAGAAATCCTGATATGAGGTAACACTGAACCCACATGCCTGCACAGTAATTGTCAATACAAGTGAAAAACCTTAATATTAAATCAGTCCATGTTATGAGCATGTAATACATTTAATGCAATACATTTAATTGGGTAGGGGAAAAAAAAACCTCTTTACATTAAAAAGACATTTTCCAGTTCTGTCTGACCCAACAAGCAACAGAGGCAGTAGTTTCACCTAGCAACACTCATTCATGTGTCCCCTAGCACCCATTTAAGGACCTCAATACTGCATTGGAGAGCAGGTGTGGCAGGCAAGCACCCCCTCCCCCACCCCTGGCCAAAGATGCCCACATTCCAATCCCCAAAACTTGTGAACATATCACCTTACATGGCAAATGGGACTTAGCAGCTGTAACTAAATTAAGGATCTTGGGATAGGGGAAGGTTATCCTGGATTACTCGATGGCCCCAGTGTCATCCACAAGGATCTTTATAAGGAGACCAAGGATCAGAGTCCAAGAAAGCATGACTACAGAAGCAGAGGTTGGAGTGAGTGGCCACTAGTCAAGGAATGCAGACATCCTCTAGAAGCTTGAAAAGGCAAGGAAGGATTCTCAGAGCTTCCAGGAGGAAAGCAGCCCTGTTTTTTCCATTTAGTCCTGTAAAACCCATTTCCAACTTTTGCCTTCCAGAAGTGTAATAATTCAAAGTGTTTGAAGTCACTAAGTTTGTGGTAATTTGTTACAACAGCAATATAGAAACTAAAACAGATTTTGGTACCTGGAAGTGGAATGCTACTGTAACAAATACCTTAAGATGTAGAAGTGGTTTTGGAACTGAAAAATGGACACAGGCTGGAAGAAGTATGGGTATGATAGAATGCTTTCCACGGATTGTTACTACAAACATGAATGTTAACAATTCTGTCAGTGAGGACTCAGAAGGAAGTGAAGAGCCTAGTAGAAAATCTGTAGTCTTAGAGAATACATAAACAGACTGTGAATAGAAATACAGACACTAAAAGCACGGCTGGTGAGGGCTCAGAAGGAATTGGGTAATGTTAGCGGAAACTGGAAGAAAGGGGAATCCTTATATGGTAGAAACATAGCTGAGTTGTACCCAACAGTTATGTGGAAGGCAGACCTTGCACATAACAAACTTGGATATTTAGCTGAAGGGATTTTTTTCATTTCTTTTTGATGCTTGTAGTAAAATGCAAGAGCAAAGAGATAAATCTAGGGAAGAACGCTTAAAACAGAACCTGAACTTAATGCAGAAATCTCAGCCTATCCACACTGCAAAAGATGCTAAAATTAGGAGACTCACAGGGAAGTGTGCTCTGGAGAAAAAGCCAAGGTGTGGTTGAGCCCCCTTTTTCTAGTGCCTCAGAATGACCAAAAGGTCATATTTGTCCACACAGATAGGAGATTAGGCGTGTGACTCATGAATACTCTCAACCATCTCAGCAGAACCCAGGAATAGAGATGGGATTACCCAGGAAAGTTCTGTGGAGGCACCTCTTGTCCAATGAAGTGAATTTCCGTGACATCCACAGAAGATCAAGGTTGAGAATTTTTATACCAGCCGAAACACTGCCAGCCTGGACTCTGAGGGATGGAGAAAGGATCAAATTAAAGAAGTCTGTTAAAGTCCCGAAATTCTGTAAGCAGGAAAGCTGCTGACAAAACTACTCAGCTATGAACAAGCGCTACCTTTCATGAAAAAGAAGGGAGGACTCAGGAAGGTATAGCTTGAGCCCGGAGAATACCCTCAGGCCTTAAACTGGACACTGTTTGCCCAGCTAGATTTTTAAATTGGTTGAGACCAGTGACTCCTTTTTCCCTTTCATTTCTTCCCATTTCGAAGGACCACGTCTATTACTGATGTCCAATACCTATCTTACTATTGACATTTGGGGAGCAGATAACTTAAAAACCTGTTATAAAACCACAGATGGAGAGGGATTTTGCCCCACGATAGATCATGCTCAGCTCTTACCTAGACCTGATTTAGACAATGAGACTTGGACTTTGGAGCTGAGAGTTGGGAGGTTTTTTTCTTTGGTGTATAATGGGTTGACACGTTGGGGGATGCTGGGAGGAAATTAATGCATTTTGCATGTGAGATGACTGTGAATCTTTAGGGGCCAGAAGCCAGACTGAGGTAGGAAGAGTAATGCCCTGTCAGAGATGTACATGTCCTAATCCCCAAAACCTGGGAGTTACCTTACATGGCCAAAGGACTTTGGGGGTGTGATTAAGTTACATCATTAACAGGAAACTAATACAGTGATTGATTCCTTCACTTGGGCAGAAAAAAAAAAAAAAAAAAAAACAGAATGGATCTTGTAGAATGCTGTTCTTAGCAGAAAATAAGGATGTGACAATATGAGCATAAAATAATAAAAGGTAATTTGTAAAAGTCCATGGGTTCACAATTTTGCTACGTTAAAATATACATGGGCACCTGGGTGGCTCAGTCGGTTAACCGTCAGACTCTTGATTTCAGCTCACATCATGATTTCACATTTCTGGAGTTCGAGCCCCATGTTGGGCTCTGTGCAGAGCCAGCTTGCAATCCTCTCTCTGCCCCTCCCCTGCGCGCTCTTTCTCAAAATAAATAAGTGAGCTTAAGAGAAAAAGCGTATGAGGGGTGCCTGGGTGGCTCAGTCGGTTGAGCGTCCAACTTCGGCTCAGGTCATGATCTCGCGGTTTGTGAGTTCAAGCCCGCTTCGGGCTCTGTGCTTACAGCTCAGAGCATGGAGCCTGCTTCGGATTCTGTCTCCTCTCTCTGCCCATAACCCCCCACCTCCCCGCCCCCCCCCCCGCTTGTGCTCTGTCTCTCAAAAATAAATAAATGTTAAAAAAAAATTTAAAAAGAGTATATGAAAACTAGTTACAAAGATATGAACATATAGTTCTTTTAAAGGAACTTC
Source organism: Panthera uncia (assembly GCF_023721935.1). Lineage (NCBI taxonomy): Eukaryota > Metazoa > Chordata > Mammalia > Carnivora > Felidae > Panthera > Panthera uncia. The sequence continues at coordinate 54,705,246 of NC_064816.1, forward strand.
TAATTATATAGATGTGTACTTTTCGCCCATGAACTGAATCAAAATGTCCCAAATCAGCTAAACAATCCAGAAAATGTATAAACTACACAAAGAACAAAAAGGTCTGATCAACACCTGTGGTCTAATATTAAAAAAATACTGCAAGACCACTTTGTTTCTAGAAAAAAGGGTCCAAACACTTTAAATGTGCTTGAAAGGGGGCGCCTGGGTGGCTCAGTCAATTAAGCGTCCAACTTCGGCTCAGGTCCTCATCTTGCGGTCTCAGTTTGAACCCCACATTGAGCTCTGTGCTGACAGCTCAGAGCCTGGAGCCTGCTTCAGAGTCTGTGTCTCCCTCTCTCTGCCCCTCCCCAACTCATGCTCTCTTTCAAAAATAAATATTAAAAAAAATTGTTTTAATGTGCTTGAAAGATAGGGGTCAGGAGACCTGTTGTGTACGACCATATTAAGAAAAACTGTTATGAAAGAGGATTTGGGGCACCTGGGTGGCTCGTTTGGTTAAGCATCCGACTTTGGTCCAGGTCATGATCTCATAGTCCGTGAGTTCAAGCCCCGCATCAGGCTCTGTGCAGGCAGCCCTGAGCCTGGAGCCTGCTTCAGATTCTGTGTCTCCCTCTCTCTCTGCCCCTCCCCCACTTGTGCTCTGTCTCTAGCTCTCAAAAATAAATAAATGTTAAAAAAGAAAAAATTAAAAAAAAAAAAGAGGATTCAACCTCACTTCCAGAATCTGATTTTAATCACCTTTGGAATTGTCCTAACCTAGGGCTAACCAGCCCAAAATACCAGAAACTCCCACTGACAACCTGAGATGAGAGGACATCCACTTTCTCTTGCATCTGATTGTTTATACTCAAGAAAAAGCATTAAAAAAGGAATATGGTAGGGACACCTGGGTGGCTCAGTCAGTTAAGCCACCAACTCTTGATTTCGGCTCGAGTCATAATCTCACAGTTAGTGAGATCAGCCCCACATTGGGCTCTGTGCTGTCAGCTGTGCTGATAGCATGGAGCCTGCTTGCAATTTTCTCTCCCTGTCTCAAAGTAAACATTTTTTTAAAAAATGGAATATGGGGCGCCTGGGTGGCGCAGTCGGTTAAGCGTCCGACTTCAGCCAGGTCACGATCTCGCGGTCCGTGAGTTCGAGCCCCGCGTCGGGCTCTGGGCTGATGGCTCGGAGCCTGGAGCCTGTTTCCGATTCTGTGTCTCCCTCTCTCTCTGCCCCTCCCCGTTCATGCTCTGTCTCTCTCTGTCCCAAAAATAAATAAAAAACGTTGAAAAAAAAATTTTAAAAATGGAATATGGTAGAATTATTAAGATCCTTAGGAAGGTGTATGACTGGAACATCACAAAGGCAGAAAAAATGTAAAGTTCTTAGTAAAACTTTAAACCATGGTATTTGTAGTGTTTCTGCTTAAAAATTTCAAAACCAGATTAAAAAAATTTTTAAAGTTTATTTTGAGAGAGAGTGAGCAAGCACACAAGGGGGAAAGAGGCAGGAGGGAGAGAATCTTAAGCAGGCTCCACGCTCGGTGCATGGGGCTCGATCCCATGACTGGGATCATGATCTGAGCCAAAATCAAGAGTCAGTCGTTTAACCGATTGAGCCACCCAGGCACTCCAAAACCAGATTAAATTTCTATTCAAAGTTTAAATTTTGGACATATTTGGAACCAAGGCCTCAATGCCCGAGAAAAACTGATTTTCAAAATGTTGCTCAGGTTTAACAGAGTATGCATCAAAGTTTAAAACAGACTACTAAAAAAGTAATAAAATAGTAGACTGCTCCTCCTTGCACCAAATCATTAGAGAATCTCTCAATCAGGAGGAGCCAAGTAGCTGTTGTCCCTGGAGGGACGTGGGCTCTTCTCCAGAGTTTTCTACAGCACCACCTCCCCCATCTCCCAGCTGACCTGCTTCATTCATAGCACCATCTGCTGCCTTCCAAAGGCTCAGGAGTTAGTGGCATACATTAAAGGTGTCCCTGAACTGGTTCAGCCAGGTCTTCTTTCAGACCTGCCAAACATCCTGAGAGGTATTCCTCTCAGTTGGCATGCGGCAATCTGGTGGCACTGTAGGAAGTTTGCATAAAAATAGTATGTACCATTTATTATTCCAGTAAGTGCTAAGCCCTTTGCCAATGTCTCATGTAATCCATCATAGTGATCCTGCAAAATAAATACAAGGTTTTCTCACTTTACAGATGAGGAAAGTGGAGCTTAGAAATCTTGCTGTTTCAAATGTAAGCCAACAACAGACTTAGAACTGAGATTCCAGTGAAGTCTGACACCACAGCCCATATTGGCTGCATGATGCCACTGTTTCAAAAATGAGCAAGGCTGTGAAGCTAAAACCAGGTTTTTGGAGGCATAGATACTGCAGTACCAACAGACCTTGGGGGGAAAAGTGCAAGATAATTTGCACAGCTTTTTAAAATTTTTTTAAGGTTTGGGGCGCCTGGGTGGCGCAGTCGGTTAAGCGTCCGACTTCAGCCAGGTCACGATCTCGCGGTCCGTGAGTTCGAGCCCCGCATCAGGCTCTGGGCTGATGGCTCGGAGCCTGGAGCCTGTTTCCGATTCTGTGTTTCCCTCTCTCTCTGCCCCTCCCCCGTTCATGCTCTGTCTCTCTCTGTCCCAAAAATAAATTAAAAAAAAAAAAATTTATAAAAAAAAAAAAAAATTTTTTTTAAGGTTTATTTATTTTGGGGAGAGAGCGAGCGAGCACAAGTGAGGAGGGGTGGAGAGAGAGGGAGACACAGAATCCAAAGCAGGCTCCAGGCTCCACGCTTATCAGCACAGAGCCCGACGCAGGGCTTGAACTCATGGACCGGACAGCGAGATCGTAACCTGAGCTGAAGTCAGACACTTAACTGGCTGAGCCACCCAGTCACCCTAGATAACTTGCACAGCTTTTAGAAGTCACATATATTAATTCTTGGGGTCTTGTATTCTGGGCTTGCCTTAAGAAATTTAAGGTCCTTTCACTAATTTGTTGTTTATGACTAAAGTATCGGTGTAGATGTTTATCATCCATGGCTGCTAAAACTATTTGGTGCAACGTTGATGGAAGACTTTATAATGGATAGAAAACCCTGAAATCACTAGAATCTACTAACCAAGCTTAGTATCAAAAGTAAGGCAATCTGACATTACGTACCTCCTGATATGATGCAAAAGGAAGTATGCAGCACCCACTATGATGTATCTAGCCTTAAAAAATAATCAAAACATAATCAAGCTTCTAGATCTATTACTAAACTCGGGGAGATAAAACCGTATGAAACAATATGACAGGAATACAATCAGCCAAATGCAAGTCATTAGGAATTCCTCAATTTGTTTTTCCAATAAGGACAGGCAACTATTACAAATATAAGACATTACCAAATGCAATGTATATAGAACATTTGGATCCTGATCCAACAAACCAACTAGAAAAAATTAAAATGAAATCAAGTGGGAAATTCACGTTTCCTCCATACATTACCGCTTACCACTTTACAAATATTCCAATTCCAGGCATTTTTTTGGTTGATCTGATTCAGAAACCTAGTTAATGAAACACGTTTGTAAGAAGTTGAGATTAACTTGGCAGCTAGAATGACTGTGAGCTAATTCTCAAACTGGCATGAAAATACTAGGGTGAATAGACTTTCTCTTCCATTCACAAGAGAGAATCAGCAAAGGTTTTGGTCATCAGCAATGACCAGTTTTTGCTTCTGCTCTCAGCTGCAGTTTAAAATTTCAAAAAACAAAAATCTTGCCCTTGAATTTTTGTCCGATTTAGAAAAAAGAAAAATCTGTAAGCTCTGACCTCTGCCACATCTGTTCAGGTTCACTGTGTAGAAACTATCGCCCAAAAATATTAGTGGACAAGTGACCACAGCTTGGAGAGAAGTGTCACCTCACCTGTTAACACCATGTAACATGTACAAATATAGTTTGACCCTTCCCAATTAAAAACACCACGTGGAAGCACTGAATGAATGCCCATCCAAGTGGCCTTATACCTAGATTAGCCAAAAATCTTCTGACGTTGAGCCATTCAACCAGGTGCAATCAATTCTTGATGAGAAGGCTCTTAAGAGCGCCAGTGATCATATAAGGCTGCCTCACAAATGGCAGTTGCATCAGCTAAGCAACAAGCACATTTGCCTATTGCATTGCTTATGGTGGCCTGATCCATGAAGTATAAATATACAGGCAGAATGACTGGAGATCCCAATTCTCCTTCCAGGGAACTGTCCCTCGTTCTATTCCACTTGCACCCACTTTAAGTGGAGGTCCCATTGTGATACCGTTGCTCCTATGACTATCATTATTTGGGGCACAAGAAGGCAAGCGAACTGCAACTAAGAATATCTGAAATGAACCTAAGGGAAAAGGATGGTTACTCTGGGAAGACAAAGCCATGAAGTAGCCACACTTAGGAAAGAAGTCCATCTCAATTGAAGTGGAAAAATTCATACTGAGAAGTCACTGAATTAATTAACTCTGTTTTTGCCTCTGCTTGGTCACTTAACAATGTTCCCTGGGGAGACAAGAGTAGTCCAGTTCTAGGCCCTTGGTTGGGGGGGTCTGCAAAGTAACTACCAAGAAAAACGCAGTGCTGAAAACCAAGAACCACAATAGTAGGGAGAAAAAAGATCAGGAAATATCAAGACTAAAATGCATCCACACTACTCAACAGAATTGCAGCTACGTTCCTTGTAAAAGGTTTGTTGTGGGGTTGAAAATGGAATAGATGTGAAGCAGGTATGTTTAATGAATGTTCTTTCAGTTCTAAAGCAAGCAAGAAAGGGTAATTACGTGTAAACCCCTGTAACCAAGAGCATAAGCACAGGACTGAGTTTTCAAATTCCAACTGCACCACTGGGGCTATGACCTCAGTTACTTACCCCAGTGGTTTTCAACCCACTGGTACCGTAGAATCATCTAGAAGCTTATAAAACACCAATAGCTTAGGGACCCACCCAAATTAGACCTAGATGCCTGCATGCCTAATTCTATCGGTTACCAGCACCCAGCCACGAGGCTGTTAAGATTCCTGCTTCACTGCTTCACAGTCGCTCGCTCCGCACAGCAAGCACACCAGACTCACAACAGTACCCCCGGCACTTCCGGTTACACACAGGAAATACGATGTCTAATGCTTCCTAGGACATAACAGAATCCAACAAGAAAACCATGTGCTCCGAATCTTTTAGAGAACTTTGAAAAGTCATTAACTTAGACTGCCACAACAAATACTAATGCATATTAAAGCAAACACATCCAAAACAGAAAATAAGAGACAGATGGTAAAAGTACGCACCAAACACTGAACTCCCCCCAAATACCAAGGTTTTACCTTGGGGGACTTTTAACTGCACAAGGTTACAAGCGCACCTGTACCAGACAGCAGAACCTAAACGTTTCCTGAAGTCGACTACCCAATGCCCTTTGATACTCATCAAAGCAGTACGTTCAAGTTTTTGTACATTGTTGTACAGTGCTGCACTAGACTCCTAATAAAGCAGACGTGCTTCAGATGTAACCAGTGCATCACGAAATCACCTCCATCATCGCAATCCAGCATATCGGTTGTGTAGAGAGAATTCTGGACTTATCTACAATAGGAAAAGGAAGGAAGTATCAAAGCAAGGGGTGCCTGGCTGGCTCGGTCTGATGGGCACATGACTCGATCTTGGGGTTGTGGGTTTGACCCCATGTCGGGTGTAGAGATTACTCAAGTAAAACTTTAAAAAGAAGGGAAATTTGGGGGGGGGGTCAGTCAGTTGAGCATCCAATTATTGATTTTGGCTCAGGTCATGATCTCTAGGGTCATGGGATCAAGCCCTGCTTCAGCTCCACACTCAGCGTGGAGCCTGCTTGAGATTCTCTCCTCTCCTCCCCCACCTCCTGTTCACAGGTGCATACTCTGTATTAAAAACGTTTTGGGGGTGCCTGAGTGGCTCAGTCGGTTAAGCATCCGACTTCAGCTCAGGTCATGATCTCACGGTTTGTGAGTTCAAGCCCCCCATTGGGCTCTGGGGCTGACAGCTCAGAGCCTGGAGCCCACTTCAGATTCTGTCTCCCTGTCTGCCCCTCCGCTGCTTGCACTCTCTCGCATTGTCTCAAAAATAAACATTAAAAATTTTTTTTTTTTAATTTTCTTGAAATTTTATTTTCGAAGCAGAGAGACAGAGGCACGAATGGGGGAGGGGCAGAGAGAGCCAAAGCTGGCTCCAGGGTCCGAGCTGTCGGCACAGAGCCTGACACGGGGCTCAAACTCACCAACTGTAAGATCATGGCCTGAGCTGAAGTTGGGACACTTAACCAACAGGGCCACCCAGCCACCCCTAAAATACTTTTTTTAAATAATTTAAAAATAAGATAAAGTGTCACACCAAGAATGCAAAGACCAAATTAACATTTTAAAATAGTACCTAAAAGTGTAGTTTTCTTTGCTATGCATATCTAAGTTAGATGGGATGTTCAACTTCAAGGTTATTAAATAAGCTTTCTACCTCAAGCTAGGTGGACCACTACACTTCCCAGAGAAAAATGTCTCATACTCTGCTATGATTAGAAAACCCAAGCATCTGACCCCGGCTCTAGAACAATTAAAAACAGGTTTCATGTAACATTTAACATGAAAACTCGTGTGTGTGTATGTATGTATATATATATATATATATATATATATAT